>NC_137965.1:31958496-32085996 GCF_963924665.1 Micromys minutus
GAAATGAGTTTCCTGTATGCAGCAAAATGCTGGATTCTGTTTATGTATCCAGTCTGATAGCCTATGTCTCTTTATTGGGGAATTGAGTCCATTTATATTAACAGATATTGAGGAGTAGTGGTTGCTGTTTCCTGCTATTTTTGCTTTTAGAGGTAGAATTATGTCTGTGTGTCTTTCTCCTTTTAGTTTTCTTGCTTAGTTATTTTCTTGTTTTTTCTAGGATGTAGTTTCTCTCCTTGTGTTGGGTTTTCCATCTATTATTCTTTGTAGGGCTGGATTTGTGGTCAGATATTGTGTAAATTTAGTTTTGTCCTGGAATATCTTGGTCTCTCCAACTATGGTGATTGAGAGTTTTGCTTGGTATAGCAGCTTGGGCTGACACTTGTGTTCTCTTAGTGTCTGTCCAGGATCTTCTAGCTTTCATAGTCTCTGTTGAGAAATCGGGTGTGATTCTGATTGGCCTGCCTTTATATGTTACATGACCTTTGTCCCTTACTGCTTTTAGTATTCTTTCTTTGTTTTGAACACTTGGCTTTTTGACTATTATGTGTTGGAGAAATTTCTTTTCTGGTCCACTCTATTTGGAGTTCTGTAGGGTTTTTTTATGCTCATGGTCATCTCATTCTTAAGGATAGGAAAGTTTTCTTCTACAATTTTGTTGAAGATATTTACTGTGCCTCTTAGTTGATATTCTTTGCCGCCTTCTATTCCTATTATCCTTAGGTTTGGTCTTCTCATTGTGTCCTGGATCTCCTGGACATTTTGGGTTAGGAACTTTTTGGTTTTTGCATCTTCTCTAAATGTTTTGTCTATGTTTTCAATGTTTTCTTTGGCCTCTGAGATTCTCTCTTCTATGTCTTATAGTCTGTTGGAGATGCTTGCATCTGTGACTCCTGATTTTTTTTTTTTTTTTTTTTTTTAGGTTTTCCACCTCCAGGGTTGTCTCTTTCTGTGCTTTCTTTATTGTTTCTATTTCCATTTTCAATTCCTTTATCTCTTTGGTTGTGTTTTCCTGTAGTTCTTTGATTTCTTTGAGTGTTGTTCGTGTTTTCTCTTTAAAAGCTTCTATTTGTTTATGGTTGTCCTCCCGTACTTGTTTAAGGGAGTTATTCGTGCTCTTCTCAGAGATCTCCATCAACATCTTGAGGTATGATTTCAGGTCTGAGTCTTCTTTTTCTGGAGTGTTTGGTAATCCACTGCTTGCTGTGGTGGGACGCCTGGGTTCTGATGTTGCCAGGTTGTCTTGGTTTCCATTGCTTAAGTTCTTGCATTTTCCTCTTGACATCTTGTCGTCTGTGATTATACGTGGTCTTGTTGTCAGTGATTGGTACCCATTTCTCCCGTGGTCCTGAGGGCCCGTGGGTTCAGGAGGAAAACCGCTTCTGAGTGTTCAGCTTTTGGTGGGCAAGCAGTGAGTTCTGGTAGCAGTGACTCAGCTCTGTCTCTGTGGGCTCAGATGTGGGAGCTCTTGTGAGGTTGTTCTGGTAGCTCAGTCCTGTGCCCACAGGTCCTAAGTACTACTGGCAGGGACCTGGCTCTTTCTCTAGGCCACAACGGACCCTTTTCCCAATAGCACAGTGCTTTCTGCTCTCTCAGGACTCCCGATGTGCTCTCCCTGGGCCTATGTGTCAGACTCCTCTCTGGTCCAGGTGTAAGAGGGTCTGTAGAGTTGAACTTCAAGCACTGCCGTTTCCCAGTGAACCCCGGCTCCCACTGACAAGGGCCTGTGCCTTTCTGTGGGCCTGTGTGTCTAGACTTTAAGCCAAAGATT
Source organism: Micromys minutus (assembly GCF_963924665.1). NCBI lineage: Eukaryota > Metazoa > Chordata > Mammalia > Rodentia > Muridae > Micromys > Micromys minutus. The sequence continues at coordinate 31,960,268 of NC_137965.1, forward strand.
TTTGGGCGGTTCCTGAGTCCTTAAAATAGAGTTCCGGCTCCACTGAACCTAAGGGCCATGTTTTCCACCTAGTCCTCTCTGCACTTTGGTTACTTACAGAACAGTATCACTAAGCTGGTATCCCTGGATCTCTGCTGTTCAAGGTACCAAGGGAACTGAGCATTTGGTCTGTGCCCAAGGACCTGCCTCAGCTCTTAAATACCAGACTTACACACTTCAGTAACCATGAGTAGCTATGTCTGAAATTACTAATCTACTGATAAAATTTTTTGATCTCTAGAACTAACTCTCAGAGGCATTGTAGTGACAATAGCCACATGCTAAGAACTCAGTGCAAACTGTGGTTCCATGTTGGACTTCATAGTTTTTAGTACCCCACCTCTGCCACAAGGTTCAAGGCTTTTGAACAGACTGAAAACTGGATGAAGAACATGACCTGAAATCTTTTAATATTTCAGCTCCAAACCCAGTGAGAAACCTGAGGGTTGAAGGTCAGACCAACACCTCCATCAGCCTGAGTTGGGAGCCTCCTGAGAACTCCTCCCTGCAGAACCTCACCTACTGGGCCCAGTGCAGTAGGTATGGTGTCCAAAATGGGACGCCTCAGCCTACAAAAGACACCAGTGTCACCGTGAATGGACTTGATCCTGGGTCTGTATATGAATGTTCCGTGAGGGTGGAACAGAATGGAGTCGATAGTATCTGGCAGAATATCAGTGCCCCAACAGGTGAGAACAGACACTCTTTTCTCCCTCATCCCCTGTCCTCTTTCTTCCCAGTCCCCATTCCTATTTCCCCATCTTAGTATGTTCTGACTATGTACCTTACAGTGGCCTGGAACTTACAACTCTTCTGCTAGTACTTTCCAGATACCTGGATTATAGGTGTGCTCCATCGAATTAGGCTGCAGTTTTCTGCATTTGAAAGATTTAAGTATTTCATGTATGAAGGTACCTATTGCTGTCTTCAGACATAGCAGAAGAGGGCATCAGATCCCATTACAGTTGGTTGTGAGCCACCATGTGGATGCTGGGAATTGAACTCAGAACCTCTGGAAGAGCAGTCAGTGCTCTTAACCACTGAGCCATCTCACTATACATAGTCTGATCTTTCCTTCTTTGTTGTCTTCACAGGAGATTCCTTTTTATTCTGTTTTTGCCTCAAGTCTGTAATAATCCTCCTGCCTCAATTTCCTGAGTATTGTAATTACAGACACGAGCAACCATGCCTTGCTAGGTATCACATTATGGGGGCACTGATCATGTTTTAGAGCTCTATCCCTAACTCTCAGAGGCATTGTAGTGACAACCAGCCACATGCTAAGACCTCAGTGCAAACTGTGCTTCTATGTTGGACTTTCCACTTTTGAGTATCCCACCTCTGCCACAAGTTTCATAGCTTCTGAACAGACTGAAAACTGGACAAAGAATATGACCTGATATCTTTTAATATCATTTCAGCTCCAAACCCAGTGAGAAACCTGAGGGTTGAAGGTCAGACCAACACCTCCATCAGCCTGAGTTGGGAGCCTCCTGAGAACTCCTCCGTGCAGAACCTCACCTACTGGGCCCAGTGCAGTAGGTATGGTGTCCAAAATGGGACGCCTCAGCCTACAAAAGACACCAGTGTCACCGTGAATGGACTTGATCCTGGGTCTGTATATAAATGTTCCGTGTGGGTGGAACAGAATGGAGTCAATAGTACCTGGCAGAATATCAGTGACCCAACAGGTGAGAACAGACACTCTTTTCTCCCTCATCCCCTGTCCTCTTTCTTCCCAGTCCCTATTCCTCTTTTTCTGTATTAATATATTCTGAGTGTGTATTGTACAGTGGCCTGGACCTAACACCTCTTCTGCTAGTACTTTCTAAATGCCTGGATTATAGGTGTGCTCCTTTGAATTAGGCTACAAATTTCTATTTTTGAATGATTTAAGTATTTCATGTGTGCAGGTACCCTATTGCTGTCTTCAGACACAGCAGAAGAGGGTATGGTTTCCCATTACAGATGGTTGTGAGCTACTGTTGGAGCTGAGAATTGACCTCAGGACTTCTGGAATGCAGCCAGTGTTCTTAATCCCTGAACCATCACTCCATCCTGAGTCTGGAAATTTTAAAAGGACCATACCTCCTTTTATTTTATGTGATTATGAGTTTAGCTGCATGTGTTCAAATGCACAGGAGCATGCACTGTCCTGGAGCAATCAGAGCATTTCTCAGAATTTGACAGATAGGTCTAACAACACTGGAGTCCTGGAGATGGAAATCTGGGGTCCTTGAAGAGCAGTAAATGCTCTTAACTGCTGGCCCAAAGCTTCAGCCTCACGCCTGGTCTCTGGTCATTTGTTGTTAATAGTTTGTGGTGAAGGGTAGGTGGGGAGCTTTCAGGAAAGTTGGGGGAAATATAAATGAAGACACATATTTAAGCTTGGGTTTTCTCTGAACCACTCTCAAATAGAGGAAGAGGAAGGTGGCATTCATCCTCTCAAGAGATTATTATATGCACACATTTATCTTCTCTCTCCTTCCCTCAGTTATCAATTTCTTTCTGTCTTCCTCTCTGTCCATCCAGACTACAGTTTCCCCTCAGTCCTTTCCTTCCAGTCCTTCACATTCTTCCCCCATCCCATCCACTTCTTCTCTGATTCTCTTCAGGAAACACTGGCTCCCATGATGTCAATCAAACATGGCATATCCAGTTGCAGTAAGACCAGGCACCTCCCTTTTTACAGAAGCTGGAGAAGGCAGTCCTTTGGGAGTAAAGGGTCACTAAAGCAGGCACAAGGGTCAGAGACAGCCCCTTCTCCAGCAGTCAGCCATCCCAGAAACAGGCCAAGCTAGCAAGTGTAACATACACAGAGCCGAGGTCAGTTTTGGCCAACTCCCTGATTGTCTCTTCAGTCTCTGTGAGCCCCTTGATCCCTGGTTAGGTGATTCTGTGGGGTGTCTCCTTGTGATATCTTGGTCCGTCTTGATCCTTCAGTGTTTCTTCCATCTTTCCAGGGATTCCCAGAGCCCCACCTAATGTTTAGCTGCAGATCTCTGCCTCCGTTTCCCTCAGTTGCTGGGTGAAGCCTTTCTTAGGACAACTGGGCTAGCTTCCAATCTGAGTTCAGCAGACTATCACAAGGAATCATTTTCTCTCCAGGTCTCTGTGCTCCCCAGCCTCTGGGTCTCTAGGCAGTGTCAGGGATGAGCTTCCTTCCATGGCATGGGTCTCAACTGGACCAGTCACTCCCATGATTTCTGGGCCACCTTAGCCCCAGCACAACACATCTGGTAGTCAGGACCAATTGTACATACAATGGTATTTGTCTGGGTTGGTGTGTAAGTTTTTCCACTCTTAGTCCTACATGGTTACAAGACTTAGCTGGTACAGACTCCAGGTCTACTATACTGGGAGACCCAGTTAGGATTACTGGCATAGATTCCAGGAAGTTTCCATTGCATCAGGTTATGGAGATGCCCCTCCCAGTTCAATGGTGTTTCCCCGGACTCCAACAGAGATACTAAAAGCTCTAGAACATCTCATGTCTACAAACAACTCATATTTTCAAAGCAAGGAAGTTGGGCTTGGAGGCATATATTAATTTGTTTTAATTTTTTTGTTTTCTTGACAGGAGATATGTTTGTATCCAGTGCTTGCCTTAAATGTGTAGCAATCCTCTAGCCTCTGCTTCTTTAATACTGAAATTACACACCTCAGTCTCCATGCCTAGCTAGGTCTGAAATTCATAATCTACTGATAAAATTTTTTATCTCTAGCACTAATCTCAGAGCATTGTAGTGACAACCAGCCACATGCTAAGACCTCAGTGCAAACTGTGGTTCCATGTTGGACTTTCCACTTTTGAGTATCCCACCTCTGCCACAAAGTTTATGGCTTTTGAACAGACAGAAAACTGGACCAAGAACATGACCTGATTTCTTTAAAATCATTTCAGATCCAAACCCAGTGAGAAACCTGAGGGTTGAAGGTCAGACCAACACCTCCATCAGCCTGAGTTGGGAGCCTCCTGAGAACTCCTCCCTGCAGAACCTCACCTACTGGGCCCAGTGCAGTAGGTATGGTGTCCAAAATGGGATTTCTCAGCCTGAAAACGACACCAGTGTCACCGTGAATGGACTTGATCCTGGGTCTGTATATGAATGTTCCGTGAGGGTGAAACAGAATGGAGTCAATAGTACCTGGCAGAATATCAGTGCCCCAACAGGTGAGAACACACACTCTTGTATTCTTTTTTTCTTAAAATAATGTTGTTGACACTGATAGGCAATGGGTAGAGTCTAAGATTGAATAAAAATAATGGGTATCACACACTCAGAGAGATAATGTATATAAGTAATAGATGCATACATTAATTTATACATACATACATTTATACATACATACATACTCATATAGATACATGTATAGATGACAGAAATAAGTTATCAATTTTTGATAGGTGTTAGGTGATTTATCGATGGATCATAGAAGTCGATTGGATGATAGGTAAGTTTTATATTGTCAATTGAATCCAAGACCTCATATCTGCAAAACAAGATCCCTATCATCTTACTGCATCGAAGAACCTCGCTCCCTTCTCCCAATTTCTGGAATAAAGTTTCTCCCAGTCATTTATTTTTTTACTTTTTTAATGATGACAGTTGGTGGTGATATAACCATTGCTAGAAGTGTGTGGCTAACTATCTGATATATGTCTCTTTGGGACATTCATGGGAGAAAATAGGATCTGTTTTGAACAGTCGTGACTAGGAGAAGGCTGTTCACAGCGTGTGCAGCTTATGCGTAGGAGTGGTCTAGTAAGCCTAGAGTGCAGTCCACAATATCAGGTGTGTGTCCTTGTTCTAAGAAGAGTGTGTGTGGTCAGTGACCTCTCAGGGAACTTTGCTCTGTCAAGGTTCTGATCCTCTGAATCCTGTGCACATGCGTGTATGTGTGTTCACATGGAGGCCATTATATGTATTTGTCAACTGTTTTACACTTATTTTTCAATTAAAAGTTATTTTGAATGTGGTGGCACTTGCCTTTGGTTTCAGCATTCTGGGCGCAGAGAGGGATCTCTATGCATTCAAGGTCAGACTGGTGCACATAACCTGTTCCATGACAGCCACAGCTATGTATAGAAAAACCCTGTCTCAAAAACAAACAAACACAAAAATAAGAAAAAAGAATATACAACCTGCCCAAAAATCCAAAAAAGAACCTCAAAAAGTTATTTGAAAAATCACTCAAATCTTAAAAAAAAAAAAAAAAAAAAAGGAAAGGAAAGGAAAAACACGTGTATAGCACCCTCTCAGAGTCGGGGACACCTAGACCTTAAATCATTAATAATTCCAGAGCTAAGTGTGTAGCCTTGTGGCAATCCTTGGTATTTAAAAATCATTATGTTTAATCTTTACACAGCAAGAAAACTTTGACTATTTCCATGTTACGTTTTGTTTTATTTACATGTACTTTATGCTTATGGTAACTAGTAAGACTTCAATGCATACTATTAAACCTCAAAAAAAATCAAGAAGTGACAAAAATATATTCATAGTTTTATGCAAAAAATGCTTTTAAAATTTGTACATTTATCTCTGTTTTTAAAAATAAACTTTTTAATTTAAAAAGGGGTGATCTGGAGAGATGACTCAGTGGTTAAGAGCACTGATTGCTCTTCTATATATAGGTCCTGAGTTCAAATCCCAGCTACCACATGGTGGCTCACAACCATCTGTAATGGGATCTGATGCCCTCTTCTGTGTGTCTGAAGACAGCTACCGTGTACTCATATAATAAATAAATAAATCTTAAAAAAAAAAAAGAAAAATTACTCAAAAAAAAAAATCACAAGCTTAATTCGTGAAGAACCAGCTCAGTATCCACGTAAACTGAGGAAGGTTGAGATAGTGCACCATTGGTTGGGTCAGTGCAGAGAGCAGCCAAGCAGCCCTTGCCCTCAGTGACCAGCAATTTACCAGATCAGCATGACAGGAACAAAACTCAGCTATCCGGGACTGGCGAGAAACTCTGACATCTTTCAACTCTTTTTTTTTTAAAGATATATTTATTTTATTTAAATGAGTACATGGTAACTGTCTACAGACACACCAGAAGAGGGCATCAGACCCCATTACAGATGGTTGTGAGCCACCATGTGGTTGCTGGGAATTGAACTCAGGACCTCTGGAAGAGCAGTGAGTGCTCTTAACCACTGAGCCGTCTCTCCAGCCCCTATTTTAACTCTTAAGAGGATAGTAGGAAAGAAAAGAATAGAGAGAAAGTCATGTACACACACACACACACACACACACACACACACACACACACACACACACACAGGCTTGTGTGCTGCATACCTGCAATCCCACCACCTAGTAGTTGAGAAAGGAGGCTCAGTAAGTCAAGGTTATTTTTAGCTTCTCCACAGCCCCCAAAAGGACAAGAAATATAAGAAATTTGAGATGCTCTGGGCTGGGCTAGACCCCTCACTCAGCTTCCCTAAACCAGCAGCTGATGGAGAACTGAGAGTGTCTGGGCCTGAAATACCTAATGACTGCTTCTCTGTTTGGGATCCCTATTTTTATTTCAGCCCATAACACGCTCTTTTTTACTCTTTTTTATAATTACTTATTTATCTGTGTGCTGGTATATGTAGGTTCTCTGTGCCGAGATCAGAGAACAACTTGCAGGAGCCATTTCTTTCCTTCCACTCTGTGTATCTCAGAGATCAAACTCAAATTGTCAGCCTTATGCTTGCTTATTTGCTGAGGCGGAGTCTTATGTAGCCCAGGCTGGCCCAGGCTGGCCTTGAACTGATTGTCTTGTTTCCACCTCCCAAGTGCTGAGATCACCCTGCTTCTAGCTTGTTTATTATAATTTTTAAACTAAGATTTTTAGTGAGAATACTATGTAATGGAGAGAGGGGGGAGGGAGAGAGGGAGAGAGAGAGAGAGAGAGAGAGAGAGAGAGGGAGGGAGGGACGGAGGGGGAGGGAGACAGACAGACAGACACTCTGGCCTGCCTTCAGCTTTTGATATCTCAAAGCCCACCCTCCATGACACACCTCCTCTATCCAGGCTATGCCTCCTAATCTTTTCTCAAACCACCAACTAATTACTAAGCATTCAAATACATGAACCTATGGGGGCCATTTTTATTCAAACCACTACACTGATGTCACTATAGTTTGGATTTATGGGCTATATTCCTAAAAATTGTCATTCCTCAGCAAGTAAAAATTTCCAAACTGTAGTTTCTGTTGGTTGTAGCGATTTTTTGTTTGTTTGTTTGTTTGTTGTTTAAACCCTCGGGAAATGGGCCCTTTGGAGTCAGGAAGGCTCCACTCTTCAGAAACTAGTACCTTCACTGGCAGCTTCGTTGTGTGGCAGGAAAGGTAACTGGACCACATCTTTCTCTTACTCTAAGACAGATACTCACAATGTAGCTCAGGTTATCCTCAAACTCATGGCCAATCACCTGCCTCAGCCTCCCACTAGGATGGCAGGTGTTGAGCACTGTGATTGTCTGCGGACAGACCTCTTAGGGTTCTGTTCAAGTTCAGCTCCCAACAAGGTCCAGACCTAGAGAATAAAAACTATACTGATAGCTCCGTGACCCTGGTAGGAGTCCTCCTAAGGACCACCATTCTCACTTCTACACCCACTGGGTTTATTGGGCCAGTGAAGAAGAGACTCAGAGAAAGCAAGATCCTGCAGGACATAAAGCCAAATCCAAGGACAATTCCAAAGAGTCTTGGTATGAGATCAAGACTCTTAGATCTGGCTCTTGTGCAACTTCAGTTTGTTGACAGAGAGGAACAGCGTGCCCAGTCCCATACAAAGCCTCCAGGTACCAACAGGTGATATGCCCCATTCTCTTTGTGGATAGAATGAGCTTAGCTTCAACCTCATGGGCAAGAAGGGAGTGGTAGAGTTAGAAAGAGAGCTTAACTGTTAAGAGCACTTACTGCTCTTCCAGAGCTTAGTTCTCCCCACTTAAGTCCCAGGCCTTACAAATACCTTCAGTAGAGGGAACCCAATGCTTCCTTCTGGCTCCAGTGGGCATCCACATATCTCTATATAGACAATAAAGCATACACAAAACTAAACTATTTCTAAAGGAAAAAAATTGAGTGGACTACAAATTCCATAATGCCATGGGGTTGTGACCTCATACATTCAGTGCTACAAAGTCCAAGGAATTGTGGGGATTATAGTCTGGAAGGACTGTGGTCTTTGGAGACAAGAGAAGTCGAGGTGTTTGACTTTGGAGACGAAGGGATGAGCTACTTCTCAGAGTTGGGTGTGCATGGCCACCTTTGGTAGGTGGGTCCTATTGATTCCTCTCATTTTTGTCACTTAGTGCCAGCTGCTGTCAACATCGCCTCCTGCATCAGTACTTCTGGGGGCTATGGAGTTGTCCTGACCTGGTCATGCCCACCTGGGGGTTATGAGATTTTTGAGGTGAAAGTGGACAGGAAATGGAGCTCCCAAAATGAATCTTTGTGTGGGAAGGGTGTGACTGTGTCACATCTGGAGCCAGCAAAGTCCTACAGAGCCACCGTCACGACTATCTCTAATGGCTTGAAGGTCCAGTCCGTACCTACGACCTGCCACACAGAGAGTGCAGGTGAGTAGAGAGTCCCAGAGACACACCTTGCCATGAAGAGAGGGCTTTTGTTTGTCAGTTGTTGTTTCTTTTGTTTTGGTCTGTCTGCCATTTGTTTTCTGATTTCACTATCTCTTGTCTCTGAATATGCACATGTGTGTGCAGGCTCATGTACACACATGTAAATGCATGTGACCAGAGGACAATCTTGGGTGCGGCTCATGTAGCATCCAAGTTAAAATGTTTAATTGTATTTACTTATTTGAGTATGTGCCACAGTTGACATATAGAGGTCAGAGAACAAACCGTGGGGATCCATCATTTCCTGCTGGCACGTGGGTCCCAGGGAACTGAGCGCCTTCACCCCATCCATCTCGCAGATCCACGTGCATTGTTTTTCTTATAGAGACCTGGTCTCTCCTTGGCCTGAAACTGGCCAAGTAGAGCTGTGTCCCAGGGATCTGGATCCCAGAGCAGCAAGCTCCAGGGATATGCATGTCTCTCCCTCCTCAGACAGGCATGCGCCACCAAGCCTGGTTGTTTCTGAGTTAGAACTCGGTCATCATGCTTGCAATGCAAACTTTACCACTGAACCCACTCACTGGTTTCCTTAAACAGCTTTGTTGAGATGAAATTTATCACACAAGTCACTCACTTGAAGTCATCACACAACTGGCTGTCTGTGTATTTCCAACACCACTGGAGATTCCACTACCCTCAATCTGAGAATGATTTTCTTAATTAAAAAATTAGTTATTAGCTTTAAAATCTGTACGGGTGTTTTACCTTCATGAACATCTACGCATCACATGCATGCTGAACTCACAGTAGCCAGAAGGGGGCTCAGATTCCCCGGAACTGGGGTTTCATGGCTTGTGAGCCTCCTTGTGGTTCTGGGTGTGAACCTAGGTCCTCTGGAAGAGCAGCCAGTGCTTTTTATCTCAGAGTCACATCTGTCCACAGCTGCAGTCTCTGATTTTATCACAGTATATTTTTATCTCTAATCTTTCTTTGAAAAAGTTAATCAATTTATTTATTGGGGATTGGGGGCTGGGGGACTGCACACACATGTCATTATACATGTGTGGATGTCAAAGACAACTGGTCATCATGCTTGGCCACTAGCAGTTTAACCCACTGAGCCATCTTGATGGCCTTAGTGTGTTTGCTTGTGTCTGATGTATGTGGCATTCTGCTTCCTTTGTCTCTTCCTAGGAACCAAGGGCCTCTAGTCATACGAGGTAATCATTCTGGACAGACAGCAGAAGCAGATGCAACGTTGAACTTGCTTTGCCCATTTCTGTTCCTTGGGGGTGTTTCTCCTTTCACAAACTAGCACTCTGGAGAGGACAAAGTCTCTTGTCAAATGCTGAGGGACCAAGTTGGTGAGGTAGAGAATTGTTGTGAAGGACTATCCTATTCCTTGCAATCTGTTGACCACCAGCTCTATACAACCAGGACTGCTGGGAAGCTGCAGCCTCAGGCATCCAAGCCCCATGGAGATGGATTTCTGCTAGTGCTAGTGTCTAAGGACATATCCTAGGAGAACTGTGCCCATCAGAGCCTAGGAACAACCAAGGTCTTGAGCAGTACTAGATGTCAGAGAGCTCAGTGGAGGCTGAGCTAGGCACTCTTCCCTTGGCAAGCAAATCTCTGAGAAGACCAAGCCCCTGTCCTTGGGAGAACTGCTACCTTCAGGATGAGGGAGTGTGCGAGGGTTGGCTGTCTAGATGAGTGGGTCGGCTTGTTGTTGGATGGGTGTCTTGGTTTCTAGGAAGTCCTGCCTACTGCAGGTAACACTTTGGGTGGCACCAGTCCCTGGGTAGGAAATCCTAGATGGTTTGGAATGGAGACAGCAAGCTGAGCACTGGTGGGCATCAGTTCACTGCTGTCTGTTTTGAGTGTTTCCTAGTTTGGGGATATGATGTAACTTCCCCCTTGGGAATGCATTGCAACCTCGAGTTGTGAACCAGATAGGTTCTTGATCTTTTCAGTTGCCCTTTTTTCCCCTGAAGACAGTTTTCTGTGTAGCTTTGGCTATCCCGGAACTCAGTCTGCAGACCAGGCTGGCTTCAAACTCAGAGATTTGTCTGCCTCTGCCTCTGCCTCCCTAGTGCTGGGATCAAAGGCATGTGACCCACTGCCTGGTTTAAGTTGCTCTTGTCAGGAACAGGAAATGAAATTGACAGAATGGTTTTCATCACATGGGAAGGCTTTCTGGCTCTCATATGAACACGCCAGGCCTCATTCTCTACTTTGGTGTGCGGTTCTCTCTGTGGTACCGATCACCATGTCTGGCCTCCATCAGTCAGATGCCAGTAGCACCCGACCAGCAACTTGTGAGAACTGAAGATGCCTTCATACGTCACCAGTCGGGAGTGCTACGCTTCTGGTCTCAGATCAGCTCAGAAGTGACATATTTAGGGGCCGGAGAGACTCTCCAGTTAAGAATACATGCTCTTCTTATGTTTGTTTTTGAGACAGGGTCTCACTGTGTAGCCTTGGTTATTTTGGAACTCACTATGTAGACCAGGATGGTCTTGAACTCACAGAGGTCTGCCTGCCTCTGCCTTCTGAGTGCTGGGATTTAGGGCATGATCTACCATACCCAGCTAATCATTCATACTTCTTTTGCAGAACTGAATTTGGGTCCCAGAACTCAAATCAGGCTCCCTCTTTCAGGATTTCCAATGCCCTCTTCTGGGATCTAAGGACCTGTTTTTACATGTACACACCTACAGATACCCACAGATGTAAAAGGAAAAATGATGTATTTTAATGTATTTGAGCTGGCAAGATGGGTCATTGTGTGATGAAGCTTGCTGACCTGAATTCAACCCCAGGAACCCACATAGTAGAGGGAAAGAACCAACTCCTTCAAGTTGTTTTTTGACCTTCACATGTTCACCCTGTCATACAAACGTGTGTGTGGGGGGGAGAATGCAGAGGTGGCTAATACACTAAAAAAATGCATTGGTTCTGCAGCTAAAAGCCATGTGTTTGCAGAGAAGGGTTGTCTTTCCCCTGTTCCATCTTCCCTGTGGGCCTCTCAACACAGAGCTAGCCGAGGACAGAGAAAGAAATATGTAGAGCAGACTTGGGCTTTGAGCCAGCAAGCTGGGCCATCAGGTAAAGACACATAACTCACAGGACTGAACACCCAAGTTTGTCCTTGGGATCCACATGGTGAAGAGAGAAAATTGACCACATAAAAAGCTGTTCTTTGACTTCTACACACATGTGCCATGTCACACACACACACACACACACACACACACACACACACACACTCGTCATGCACACATGGTCACCAGCGTCTCCCTATTTGCTTCTCACGGCAGCCATCGTTGCTGGAGCCATCGTGGGCATCCTCTTGCTTTTTATCCTGGTGGGCCTGTTGATTTTCTTCCTGAAGAGGAGGTGAGTCTTGGAACAGGACTGGTGGGCACTTGGCTGGTGGCAATCTAGAAGGGAAGATGAGGATCCCTGGTCCTGAGCTCAGGCCGCAAGCTTTGCAGTATCTTTCTTCCAGGAGAAAGACGAGGCAGCCAAAGGAAGTTCCCAGGGATCTGGTGTTCAGGTGAGTGAGGCTGGGAGAGCATCCAAGGGAATAACCATCAGGTAGGTCAGAGGGTAGAGCCAATTAGTTTCCTCACACAAGCCTCAGAAGGGACCTGTGACCCCTGCAATGGGCCACAGCTCATTAGGGTGTCAGTTCTTTTTTTCTTTAAAATTTTTATTTATTATTCTTTGTACATGCATGCAATATAATTTGAAGATATTCAGCCTAATTTTAAAAAAATATATAATGTATGTGTTTGAATGTTTTCCTGCATGTATGCCTGTTTACTGTACATGGTCTTGGTACCTGAGCAAGGCACATGAGAACATTAGATCCCAATAGAACTAGAGTTACAGAACTTGAGCTGCCATGTGGGTGTGGTGGCTGGGATTTGAGCCTGGGTCCTCTGGAAGACCAACCAATTCTCTTAAGCACTGAGCCATCTCTCCAGTTTCTATCACAATTGGTATTTGTTTGTTTGATTGTTTTTTGTTTGTTTTCCACAAAACAAATTGCATATGAGGAGGTCAGAGGATCACTGTGAGAACTGGTTCTTTCTTTGTACAGATGAGTCTTGGGTATTAAACTCAACTTGTGTTCTAGCACCAGGAACTGCAAAAAGGCAAGAGCTTCTAGACTTTGATCTGTGTGTGGAGACAAATTAAGTAAGAAAGAGGATAGGGGTGTTCAGGAGCACACTAGACAGCATTAAAACTTTAGATGGCACACGCCTTTAATCCCAGCACTTGGGAGATAGAAGCAGGCTGATCTCTGTAATTCTGAGGCCTGAAGACCCACAGAGTGAGATGCAGGACAGTCCAGTCTCCACAGCAAAGCTCTGTCTCAGAAACAAAAATGAAATCTAAATAACTAAAACCAAAAACAACTGAGGCAGCCTGTTTGTCAAGATAGCCAGTCCGGAAGGTACTTGTGACCGCGTCCAGCTCCAGGGTCCACAGTGCAGTAAGAATGTGTGGTTCTCATGCGCTGTTTTCTGACTTCCCCACACACATCGGGACAGATGCCTGCTGCCCTACTTCATTTCACCACACACGAAATAAAACACAATTAAAAAAAAAAAAAAAAAACTGCTAGAGGAAAAGCAAAGCCAGCTAAAAAGAATGTGGGCACAGATTTGAAGTAACTCAGGTGTGTCCTGTGAATTCACCAGGGACTTGGAAAAGAAATATCTGCTCCCTAGCAGAGGTGGCAGTCAAAGTTCTGAGGCTCAAACAAGCGCAGGTGAGTGAGCGAGTCATTAGGGGAGACCTGCAGAGCCTAGGCTGCCATAGAAAAAGGGCTGCGTTCTCCAAGTCATATCTGCACCTACCGGCAGGCGCGGGAAGGATGCAAACCTAGGTCTTGCTCGCCACCGTGTGTTCAAACAGCAGAAGTGACTCCAGGCTGCAACACCAGGCTCTGGGAAAGATTGAGAATCCTGGTTTCGGTGAGGGATTCAGGCAGCCTCAGAAAACTGTCACTCTGTGGAACAGACAAGTTTGCTGTGGAAGTCTCTTATAAAGAACACATACATGGCTGCAAGTGGAGTCACTCTGTATGACTGAGACTCTCCTGCTGGGCTGCGAATGCATGCAAAGGTGTGGGGAGCAACATCACAGGTCTGTCGGTGGGACTGGGTCCGATGGAGCTTAGCAAGAGAAACCAAGGATGCCAATTTGCTTCTAAGGGAGGAATTTGGAGAGTGCTCTCTGTTTAAGATTTTGTTTGATTTTAATTTTCTGTGTAAATGTGTGTTGCCTGCATGTGTCTGCCTATGTACGCCACCCATGGACGGTACTGTAGAGTCCAGAAGAGGGTTCTGGGTCCCCTGGAACTGGTGTGATGGTTGTGGTGTCTAAGTTAAGCACTGAGCCATTTCACCAGCCCATATTTTTCCTATTAAAGGCTGAATAATAATACTCTGTGGTACTGATAAACCACATTCAGTTTATCCGCTTGTTCACTGATGGACATTTGGTCCATTACAAATTTTAATTACATTAATGGTATGCATGCATGTGTTGGTATTTGCTCTCTCTCTCTCTCTTTCTGTGTGTGTGTGTGTGCGCGCGCGCTCACGGTGTGAAGGACTTGGTTCTCTCTACCATGTAGGTCCTAAGGATCTAACTCAAATAGTCACCTTGACAGGTTAGTGACTTTGTGACTTTGCCGGCTGAGCCATCTTGTTGGCCTTTGCCCCCTCCAACCCCCTTTTTAAAGACAGGGTTTCTTTGTGTAGCTTTGGTTGTTCTGGAACTCTCTTGTAAACCAGGCTGGTTTTGAACTCACAGATCTGCCTGCCTCTGCCACCTGAGTGCTGGGATTGAAGGTGTGCACTACTACCATGCTCTTCCATTGTAGAGGCAAGCTGTCATTGTGTAGTCATGAAGACTGGGCTTTCTATTGCATGTGACCATGGCGCTGATGAGCACTTGCATGGCTGCTATGAGCCACACTGCTGTGTATACTCATGAGTCAATGATAATCTTTGATACCCTTTCCTTAGGAGTATTTCAGTCACAGCACTGCTAAATCAAAATCATATAAACTCAGTATGTAGACCAGGCTAGCCTCAAACTCACAGAGATCTGCCTGCCTCTGTCCCCCAAATGCACCGGGCTTCATTTACTTTTATGCTTCCCTGAGTATATATGGTATGTAGAGGTCAGAAGACAACCCAGGGGAGTTGGTTCTCTCCTTCCAGCACGAGGCTACCAAGGATGAAACTCAGGCAGTCAGGTTTTTGTTAGGACTCTTAAATGCCAGCCCCAAGGTGCTTAAAGTTTTTAATTTAATTCTTATGGCTTTGAGTATTTTCTATGAGTGCTCTGTCTGCATGTGTGCCTGTGTGCCAAAAGAGGGCATTAGATCACATTATAAATGGTTGTGAGCTGCCATGCAGTTGTTGGGATTTAAACTCAGGACCTCTGGAAGAGCATCCAGCTCCCTTAACCACTGACCCATCTCTCCAAGCCAAGTCCTGGTTTGTTTTACCCTTCTTCCCACTACAGCTTCCCAGGGAACATCCTGGCCAAAGACTTTGCTGACCATGTCAGGAAGAATGAGAAGGACAGCAACTGTGGGTTTGCTGAGGAGTATCAGGTGAGTGAGCACAGGTGTGTAAGGAGTATCAGGTGAGTGAGCACAGGTGTGTCAGCTGCCTGCCACCGTGGCTCTCTCTTGTGTCCTATTGCTTTACAGGCTAGCTCTCATTATGCAGTTCTGGCTGGCTCTTGGTGCTCCTCCTGCCTCAGTGCCAAGAACACTGGGCGAGGGATTACTGACGAAAGCATGGGCAACAACCTAACAGTGACTATACCACTGAAGAAAATGACCTCACCTCCTTTTTGAGACAGGGTTCCTTATATTCCCGGCTAGCCTGGAACATGCTATATAGCCAAGGGTGACCTTGAACCTACAGTCCTCCCCCTGACCTCTTACATGCTGGGATTGAAGGTGTGCTCCACCAAAGCTGGTTTATGCTGTGCTGAGGATCCAGCCAGACTTTCACCTAGGCAAGCACTCCACCGCCCGAGCCATATGCTCAGCCTGTCTCTTTTAGACATACAGAAACTGTCAAGCATTTTTCTTTCTTACTGTCTGAAACCCTAAGACAATTTTGGATACTTGGCTTAATAACACAAGGACCCCCGATACCCCACCCGGCACATCTGTATGAGGAGCCCCCAATTCTACTGAATCTTCACAAGTATCCTAAGGTGGAGGGTCAAATACTACAGTGTTTATGAGTGCGAGAGTCCCAAGATTTAGTGGATAAACAGAAGAGGGTATTTGAAGTTGTGAGGGCACTGGAGGAAGGCAAAGAAAATCTAACACCTTGAACATTCTCTCTGTCTCTCTGCCTCTAGCAATTGGCTCTGGAGGGCCAAGACCAGTCTCAAAAGACAGCATCGGCTCTAGAGAACTTAGCCAAGAATCGATACAGGAATGTATTGCCCTGTGAGTTTCCGGTGTCTGCACCTGCGTTTGCCTCCCACGGAGTCAGCCAGAACCCCATTCCTTGGATCTCCAACTCCCCACCTCGTGTGTGTGTGTGTGTATGTGTGTGTGTGTGTGTGTGTGAGAGAGAGAGAGAGAGAGAGAGAGAGAGAGAGAGAGAGAGAGGGGTGTCTGTCTGTCTCTTTGTCTCTGTCTCTTTATCTCTTCATCTCTTTGTCTCTATCTCAAATTTGTGTTCAAGCATGTGCATTCAGGTTTGCATGAATCTGTTTGTGGAGGCCAGGAGGTAACCTCAAATACTTTCTTCAGTCACCAGCTACTTTAAAATTTTTAACTTTTATTCTTCATGTGTGTGTGTGATGTATGTGTGTGATGTATGTGTGTGATGTGTGTGTGTGTGTGTGAGAAATGTATGTGTATGATATGTATGTGTGTGTGATATATGTGTGTGTATGTGTGTGTGGTGTATGTGGGTGTGATGTATGTGTGTGATGTGTGTATGTGATGTGTGTATGTGAGATGTATTGTGTATGTATGTGTGTGAGATGTATGTGTGTGTGATGTATGTGTGTGTGATGTATGTGTGTGTGATGTATGTGTGTGTGATATATGTGTATGTGTGTGTGATATATGTGTGTGTGTGATGTATGTGTGTGTATGTGTGTGTGATGTATGTGTGTGTGATGTATGTGTGTGTGATATATGTGTGTGTGTGATATGTGTGTGTGATGTTTGTGTGTGTGTATGTGATGTATGTGTGTGCCCATTAAGACCAGAAGGTATTGTCTGGAGCTGATTTTCAGATGGCTATGCACCACCCAACATGAGTGCTGGGAACCGAACTCAGGTCCTCTGCAAGATAATAAAATGTTCTTCTGTCCACTGAGCCATCCTCCCAGCACTGTAGTTTATAGTGGAGGTCAGAGAACCGTCTACATGAGTCAGTTTTCTCCTTCTATCATGTGGGTACCAGAGATCAGACTCAGTCCATCAGGTTTTGGTGTTAAGTGCCTTTACCTGCTGAGCCTTCTTGACTGTCCTGGTACTGTCTCTGCAGAACACGCTGGCCTTGAACTCACAGATGTCTGCTTGCTTCTGCCTCCTGAGTGCTGGGATGAAGGGCGTGTACCACCACCCGGCCGATTCTCCCGCCGTTACTCCCTAGTGCTTACTTTATGGGCATCACCACACCTGGCTTTGTACAGTGCCAGGATCCAACTAAGGGTTTTTCCATGCTAGGCAAGCACTCTACCTACTGACTGAGACACATACCCATCCCTACCTTGTTTTTGGAGACCTTGTTTTAAATAATCTGGAATTTACCAAGTCTGGTTGGCCTGTAAGCCTAAGGGATTCTTTTGCCTCTGCTTCCCTAGTTCTTGGGTTGTGAGTATATGCTACCATGCCTGGCTATTTGATATAGGTTCTGGATCTTGAACTGAGGTCACTTTACCAGCTGAGCTGTCTCCCTGGAGCCTTTCACAGCCTGCTTTTCATTGCTGATACTGGTGTATTTTCCTAGATGACTGGTCCCGGGTTCCTCTGCAGCCCCTCCACGAGGAACCAGGCTCTGACTATATCAACGCCAGCTTTATGCCTGTAAGGTGGCAGTGGGGTGTGGCACTCAATGAGCCTGCAGAGATAAAAACTGAAGGGGGGGGTCTTCTGATGACTCCCCTTTGATACTATGGCTGCTTTCCTCAACTAGGGTCTCCAGAGCCCCAAGGAGTTCATTGCGACCCAGGGTCCCCTGCCTCACACTGTGAGTGATTTCTGGCGAATGGTGTGGGAACAGCAGAGTCACACCCTGGTCATGCTGACCAACTGCATGGAATCTGGACGGGTGAGAAGAGGTTTCTGCCCTGGTGCTAACCCCTAAACACCAGCCCTTGACCCAGCCCTACTCAGGCACTAACTGGGTGCAGTCCCTTCTATATGCCTCTGCATCTCTCCAATATAACTGTAGCCGTATTCAGCATCCCTTTACCTTTATAATGTCCACATGTTCATGTTCTGCTACTGTGAGTAAATGCCATGGACTGGATATTTTATATAGAACAAAGGTTCATGTGGCTCATGCTTCTGAAAGGGGGGAAGTTGAAGAGCATCCAGAGAGGGACTTTTTCCTGCAAGATAGAGAGTACCATATGGTGAGTCAGAGCTGGTGTTCTGGCTCAGGTCTCTTCCTCATCATATACAATCCTGAATACCATCGTGAGGGTCCTACCCTTAGGACTCCATCTAATCCTAGTTTTTTCCAATAGACCCCCATCTCCAAATATCCCCATGTATGCATTTGGGAATGAGGCTCTCAGTATATAGAATTTGTGTGGAGGCACATTCAGATTGTATCAAGACTCCACAGACCTTAAGATGTAGGAGTCCTTTGGGCTGATGGATCTTTCATACCCAGTACCCACGAGTCCTACCTTGATTAGAAGAGCCATGTGGAGAGGCTGGCTCTTTTTTAATATGGATGAGGCCATGGCCCAATCCCCAACACTGTATAATTCTGTGAGGTGACCAAACCCATGTATAAACCACCACCCTGAAGATGGAGGCAGGAGGACCAGAAGTCAAGGTCTCCTTTGACTTCAAATCAAGCTCAAGACAGCCTGTGCTCTGAGATCCTCTCAAGAAGGGGGCCGGGCAGATTATTCACAAGGTATCTTGTTCTCAGGGCTTGGGAGGTCACTCAATGGGTAAAGGGTGTGTAAGCACAACAGGCAGGTGTGGATCCTGAGAGCCTACACAACTGTCAGGTGAGTGTAGGACTCGCTTGTAGTTCTAGCCTTCAGGAGGTGAGAAATGGGCAAACTCTGTCCGAGAGGGACCACAGCCTCAGTGAGTACTGCTCACAGTGGTTGAGGAAGACTCTGGAAAACAACCTCAGGCATCCACATAAGTACACACACAGGCGTATTCATTCTCCACAGGGTACCGGCACCGCCACCAAACAAAAAGTGCACTGGTCTTTGCTGACTGTCCTTGCCTCCCTTCCCAGGTGAAGTGTGAGCATTATTGGCCCCTGGATGCTCAGCCATGCACTCATGGGCAGCTGAAGGTGATACTGGAGAGTGAGGAGGTGACAGAGAATTGGACAGTGAGGCATCTTCAGCTCTTCCATGTGAGTGCCTCAACCCTACCCAGAAGCCCTCAAGAAGTCTCCCTGCGGTGTGTTCCAGAGAGTCCCCTATTAGGCTTACAGACATCTGGAGCCTCTACGCCCTCCCTTTCAGATGAAAGAGCAGGAGACTCTATCTGTGCGACAGTTCCACTATGTGGCCTGGCCGGACCATGGAGTTCCTCATTCCCCAGATGCCCTGCTGGCTTTTCAAAAGGTGCTTCGGCAATGGCTGGATCAGACCATGGATGGAGGTCCACCCATTGTGCACTGCAGGTGAGTGTCACCCTGTCACTCTGTCCCTGTCCCCAGGGACTCAGAATCCATCACAGACATGCACACATACATATAATTAAAAGCAAAATAACATTTAAAAGCAATTTGGGACCAGATATGGTGGCATACCTGTAATCCAAGCACTTGAGAGGCAGAGGCAGATGGGTCTTTAAGTTCTAGGCCAGCCTGAGCTCCAGACTGAGTTCCAAGATAGCCAGGACTACACAGAGAAACTATGATTTGAAAAACCCAAACCTATGACAGGGGTCATATACCCTTTAGTGTCAGGATTCAGAAGGCAGAGTTAGTTAGATCTCTCTGAGTTTGAGGCCAGCCTGGTCTACAGAGAGAAAGTTCTCTTACAGCTAGAGTGACACAAAGAAAACCTTTGTGGACAAACAAAACAAAAACAAAGAAAACAAAACAAAATAACAAAACCTCCAAACCAATTAGTTTAGGCACAATTCTTCTTGTGCATTTCAGTCCAGACCTGTTATTAGCTGGATGGCCTGGAACATGAGGCTTCCCCTTCCTCAGTTTTCATTTTGCCATCTGTAAAGTGGGTGTGCTGATACATCTTACTTTCATGCTTGGGAACACTGAAAAGATGAAGCAGAGTTCACAGAGTTCACCAATGGAAACCCCAGACCCAGTCTCCCCATCCCTGCTCAGACTGTCCTGCTGAGAACTGTACTCTCTGGGTGTTCCAAAACTATGCAACCTCAGCACCTAGCACTCCAGACTTCCCTCTCCAGGCACTGGAGGCCTGACTCCTGTCTTGTCCCTTGCCTAAGTGCTGGTGTGGGCCGGACGGGCACCCTCATTGCACTGGACGTCCTTCTCCGGCAGCTGGAGTGTGAGGGGCTGGTGGGTCCCTTCAGCTTTGTAAAGAAGATGAGAGAGAGCCGGCCACTGATGGTGCAGACAGAGGTAAAAAGCTTTGAGGAGACAACATGGGTATGGTGGGGGATGTGGGACCCTTCAGGAAGCATCCCTCATTCTGTGCATCCTCCCCAGGCCCAGTATGTGTTTCTCCACCAGTGCATCTTGAGATCCCTACAGAAGCCAGCTGCAGCCCTTGTCCCAGAGGAGGCAACCTATGAGAATGTGGCAAGCTTAGTTTATGAGAATGCATCTGCCATTAGGGCCCATGAGTCTGAGGTCTCAGGTTCTAGGTGCTAAGTCCAGACACGGAAATACTCAGGTCAGATCTGGACCTGTGCCACAGTCCAGACACTTGAACCTCCACGAGAACTGAGGACTGGAGCCCCAACCTCCCCAACCCCGTGGGACGGGGCCATGGGAAACCCATCTCCTGTTGTCCAAGGACAGGAAGAGGCTGATGTACCTCAGCTTGTGAGTCCCTGAGAGTTGGAGCCTGAGGACAGGGTGACAGGCAGGTTTCCTGTTCTTGAGTGGAGTTAGCTACAGCCAGGGTATGCAGGTTCTCAAAGCATCAGGCTGGAACCTGGATTCAAAAGACAGAATCAGGGTCTTAAATTCTACTCCCTGAGGAGCGAAGGCTGGCAGGTACCTGCCCCTTTTACCTCAGAAACCAAGTCAGTCTCCTTTAATCCGAGGCTGAACAGAGTTCTTTGGTGGTCATCTCCCTGTGCCTGTGTCTGTGTACTTTTTCCTTCTATATAATTTATTAAACTGTTCTCCCTGAAGTTGGCTAATGGGTATTTATCTCTGGAGATAACACTGGGGTAGGAGAGGGATTCCAAACACCTATGGACGACACCCCAAAAAAGTGCAGGATTTGGGCTGGGAGGATAGTTCGGTTGGTAAAGTGATTGCTTTGGAAGCATGGGGATCTAAGTTTGGGCCCCAGAGCCCATGTGGAAAAAGCTGGGTGTGGTGGGGCTTGCTTGGTGAGGTGAGGAGCTAGTGACAGGCAGAGCCCTGGTGTTGAGGACCAGCCAGCCTAACCTACTCAGTGTGTTCCGAGCCAGCGAGAGACTGTCTCTCAGAACAATATAGAGAGGGTACTGAGATGGCTCTGCTGGAAATATCCTTCCTCTGAAGCCCGAGTTCACGCTCCAGGACCCAAATGGCAGAAGGAGAGAGCCAACGACCTGCAAACTGTCCTCTGACCCCCTTACTCACTCCCCCATACAAATAAAGAAGTGTAATTTAAGTTTTTTTAAAGGCAGGTTGCACCTGATGGAAAACATGCCGAGTTGTCTTCTGACCTTCATACACATGCACATACACATATGCAAGAATGTACGAATATGCACCAATGCACAGGAGCATACCCACACATATACAGGAGATTGTAGG
Organism: Micromys minutus; assembly: GCF_963924665.1. NCBI lineage: Eukaryota > Metazoa > Chordata > Mammalia > Rodentia > Muridae > Micromys > Micromys minutus. Next base: position 31,982,074 of record NC_137965.1, read on the forward strand.
TTATGTGTTGGCTGAAGCTTCCTGTGTGGTCAAGGGAGCAGGATGTCTGAGCAGAGATGCTGGCAGCTCCAGTTCCTTACCCTGAGAATCTAGGCAGCTCAGTACTTGGGTCTTCAGAGAGATGGTTTTCTTATGTTCTAAAACCGAGTGTTCTGGAATCCAGTTATTTGCAGAGTAAAAAGTGTGTAAAAAAAAAAAGTGTGCGTGTGTTGTAGGGTTTTGTGGGCTGGTACTCATTGCAGATGACCGATGAATTATCCAGACGTCAGATCATTCGAAGATACTACTAAGATCAACATATGTGGGCGCCATGGTGGTTCTCGGGTGTGGCGGGCCGAGAGGCGGAGCAGGGCGTCCTCCCTTCTCCTGGGCAGAACACGCACGCACACATATGCACACATACACTCACGCGCGCGCGCGTTCCCACACAGGGGCGCAGACATTAGCCTGAATAGGCTCAGCCGCGCCCCCACCCCGCCAAGCTGTGTGATCAGCACACACCGGACCCGGACAGCGCCATCCACCCACGTGCTGGGGGCGGGGTCCCGGAAGCCCACAGCACCTTCAGAAGGGTCCTGTCCAGCCACCTAGCAGGTAGGAGCTATTGAGACCTTCTGTTCAAACCACATCCTCAGTCCCGTTCGCGGGGGTGGGGGGGGCACCGGCGTGTGTGGGAGGGGTAGAGGAGGGTCGCTGACAAGGGTCAACTCTGATTGCTCTGTGGAGAGGAGAGACAGGTGTGGAAACAAAGGGAGCAGGTTGGTAGTCAAAAAAGCAAAGAGCCAGGCTAGACAACAGAGGGCAGCAGAGGCCCGGACGGGAGAAGGTTATGGGGGACAGAAGAGGGAAGGTGTTCATCTGGGGTCGAGAAAAAGTGCAGGCCGAGACGGACCCGAAAACAGGTGTGAAGACAGAGTCAGGGTGCGCGAGAGAGACTCGTGAGCAAGAGGATGTGAAGGTCCAACAGAGGTGCCCGGGCAGGTTCCCACTTTACTAGCAAGAGTGGGAGTGTATGGGGTCCCATGCGAAGGGAGAAGCCGCTGTGGAAGCACAGATCACAGGCCGCCCTCGCTGGGCCACGGGATCCCGGACCTGGGTCCCATGCACCGGCACCACCCGGACTTCGTTTCTGTGCGTCAGTCCTTCTCGTTGTCTTGGCAACAGGCTCGTTGCCCAGCAACCATCACTGCTATCACCCTGCCTGGAGCCTGGCGGTCTCTCAGGGCAACAGTGGTCTGCTGGTTCCCACGCCTGCCTGCACCCACTTCCGGTTCAAGCCCTTGGGAGGAGCGAGGAAGGGGTAGAAGAGAATGACTGGGGTGGCATACAGAGAGGGAGTATCCCTTCGTGATGGAATTGGGTCCCCCAGAGCCTGTCATTGGTGTGGAGTGGCTGAGATTAACTCCTAGTGTGCAACAAAAGTCAGTGGGACTTAGGGTTCTTTGATGCATGAGAAAACTCACTGGATGCTTTGGGTAGTAGTGGGGTGGGGGGATAGGGTACTTGGGTACCTCTGCAGGAAGTATCGCAGGACCCCGACGCCATGTTCCCGGAACCCCCGACCCCGGGGTCTCCAGCGCCTGAGACACCTCCAGATTCCAGCCGCATCAGGCAGGGTGCAGGTGAGGAAACCCTGGGAAAAGCTCGCAGGATCCCCAGAGAAGGGTCCCAGTTGCAAAGACTCGGGTGGGTAGGCTGGACAATCTGGCAGGGATCGTGGGTGGGTATCCCAGACTAGATTCTGAAATAATGAGGAAAACCAGAAATGGATCACGGGTGTGGCATGGAATGGGTTCAGAAGTGGATGAATGGAAACTGAGGCCCAGGAGTGAGCAAAGCGTCTAAAAGCAATAGGGGTGAGCAGAAATTAAAATGAGTGTAGGGACATCAGAATTATAAGAAAACAAATCGTGTCGGCTGGGTTAGGGCATAAACTGCGCTTTATAGGTGAGATTGGTTGGAAGGAAAAGGAGTTAAGTGTAGGAAAACAGTCTAGATTCATGCTGCTGTATGAAATCAAGCCTGAGCCAGCCAGCCACCTTCCCAGTGCTTTAATACAGGTCGTGTTCATCCTGCAGTGCCTGCCTGGGTCCTGGCTACCATCGTGCTGGGCTCAGGCCTCCTGGTCTTCAGCAGCTGTTTCTGTCTCTACCGGAAGCGCTGTCGGAGACGGATGGGCAAAAAGAGTCAGGCCCAAGCCCACGTCCATCTTCAGGAAGTGAAGGAGCTGGGCCGGAGCTACATAGACAAGGTGGGCCACAGCCCAGCCTCTCAATCCTTCCCTTTGCACACCCGCTCCCACTTTATCCACGGGACTCCGGGGGTCAGAGCTAGCAACTAGCCACAGGAACTCTCCTGTCTGAGCTGCTTGTGATGGTGTCCATGTATAGGCCCAGAATTTGGGGAGCCCGTAGAATTGCTGGGAGTTCAAGGACAGCCAGAGCTATGCCTGCAGTGCCAGCCTGGGCTACAAAGTGAGACTTGGACTCATTCAAAACGAAACAAAACATCAGGGCTGAGAACCTGGCTCTGTGTCTACAGTTGCAGTAGGGCCCGGGTGGGGGCTGGGGGTGGTAGAGACAAGCATGTCTCTGAAACACCAGGGCCAGCCTGTCTAGCAGAAATGGTAAACTCTGCATTCAGTGAGAGCTCTTATCTCAAAAAATAAGGTGGAGAGTGATAAAAACACCAATGTCGACGACCTCCAGTTTCCACACACACAGGAATAGATTGTATATACCAACATGCACAAGCATACATCACATCTACACACACACACACACACACACAGAGAGAGAGAGAGAGAGAGAGAGACCAACATGCACAGGCATACATCACATCACCACACACACACACACACACACACACACACACACACACAGGGAGGGAGGGAGGATGGGCCAGGGCTTAGACGGACTCTTCAGAAGTAAAAGATGAGACGCATCGGCGCTCAGAGCACTTGTTCCTCTTCCACAGGACAGTTCCGTCCCTAGCACCCACGTAGGTGGCTTACAACCACCTGTAACTCCAGCTTCAGGGTATCTAGTGCCTCTGAACCCATGCATACCTGCTTTCACATGCACATATTCATATGAAGACATACCTACGCATGTATATAAATGAAGATATAAAAATAAATAGTAAAAAGAAGACAAGGCTGTGGAGGTGGTTCAGCAGTAAAGAGCACCGGGGTCTCTGAGTTCGAGGCCAGCCTGATCTACAGAGAGTTCCAGGACAGCCAGAGCTGCAGAGAAACACTGTCATGAAAAACCAGTAACAGTAACAGTAATAAGAGACTCTGGTGGAATATCCGGCAGTGTAGAGAGCCCTAGTACAGAGCAGAATGCAGACCAAGCAGTCTGGGGTCTCCAACCCTAAGGACCATCTTCCCTATGTGGGAACTACATCTTTGTTCTCTTGACCTCATGTCTGTGGCAATTAACACGTTTCCCCTCCTTGTTCAAATGGTAGCTGTTGTCATTATTACTATGGGAGTCCCCGTGGGTCCTGGGGCCCAGCCTCCACTCCTGTTTTTTAAGCCATCCCGTGTCAGGATCTACTTCATCTTTATCGAATGTAAATTCTGGATGTAACATCACACAGACCTAGTGAATTGGAATGCCTAATGAGGTGACCCGGGTATTTTGCCACTCATCTCTGGTGGATTAGATTCACCCTAGACTTTAGAATCTATGGCCTAGGTTAAAAACAACAACAGTACTTAGGTGCTAAATGCCAAGCATATAGTAAATATACTATTTCTCCTGCACATTTTCCTGTGACAGCATCAGTGGTGGTAATTTGTACTGTTATCCCAATACATTCATTAGGATGTGGAGGAATAAACAGTCCCAGAACTGTGTCTCACTTTGTCTGTTCCCTGGCTTTATGTTGCCAAGTCTCATTCCAGACATTACTAATCAAACAACTGTTTAGACAAACAATCATTGATGGCGAGGGGGAGGAATCTGTGAGCCTCCTGAGGCTTTTGAGTCTGGAGGATACTAGTTTCAGGGAACAATTCCACCTGCTTGCCCCTGGTTTTCTAGGTTCAGCCTGAAATAGAGGAGCTGGACCCCTCACCATCCACGGCAGGACAGCAGGTGTCAGACAAGCACCAGCTAGGCCGACTGCAGTATTCACTGGATTATGACTTCCAGACTGGCCAGGTGGGTGTGAAGGGGGGTGGATGCTTTGGAGGAAGACGGTCTCAGGTACTCAGTCTTCCCTAGTGGGAGACTCCCTGGGAGGAAGGCTGAGTCCTCATGCCGTGCCTGGACGCCTGCAGCTCCTGGTGGGCATCTTGCAAGCTGAGGGACTGGCGGCGTTGGACCTAGGAGGTTCCTCAGACCCCTACGTCAGCGTCTATCTGCTGCCAGACAAGCGGAGGCGACATGAGACCAAGGTGCATCGGCAGACCCTGAACCCACACTTTGGAGAGACATTTGCCTTCAAGGTGAGCTCCTGTTGTCCTGGCCCCACGGTCCTGGACTGCCAGGACTGACCCCTTCAGCTTTTCCTGGAGGACACAGCCCAGGTTGCAGTTGCCAGCTGTGTAGGACCTAGAGTTATCTCTGGGAACACTGTCAGTCAGTTGCCTTGGTCATTAAATATTACTATGTGTGTTCTGTTCACGTGTTGGTTTCCTTCTGTGGATCCCTGTACTTTACTGAGGTCACTGGAACCTCACTGCCCCACTCTCCTTCCACCTGAATATGTCCTCCACTTCCTCTCTGATTTCCTACCCGCCCCTTTGTATTATTTCCTTTCACCAGGTCCCATACGTGGAACTAGGGGGCAGAGTGCTGGTCATGGCGGTGTATGACTTCGATCGCTTCTCCCGCAACGATGCCATCGGGGAGGTGCGGGTGCCTATGAGTTCAGTGAACCTGGGGCGGCCAGTGCAGGCCTGGAGAGAGCTGCAGATGGCTCCCAAAGAGGAGGTGAGCATGTACAGCCCCTCCCATCCCTACTCTGGACCAATCCGATCACAGACGCCCCCTCGAAGCCTGCAAGCCAGTTCCCCCCAACCCCCACCCCCAACCCCCACCCCCAACCCCCACCCCCGACTATTCTGGCTCTTAGGAATAGACATCCATGGTTCTTGACTCTGGAGCATTCCATTTCAAAGCCAGTGGGCAAGGGGCAGCAGCCCGACATAACTGATAGGTTCTATTTCTCCTTTTAGCAGGAGAAACTGGGGGATATCTGCTTCTCTCTCCGCTACGTCCCCACGGCTGGGAAGCTTACCGTCATTGTCCTGGAAGCTAAAAACCTGAAGAAAATGGATGTAGGAGGACTCTCAGGTGTGTGAGAAACAAAATATTACGCAAATGTGTGTGTGTTAGAATTTCTACTGCTGCGGAAAAAGAGTACGATCAAAAGAAAGCTGGGGAGGAAAAGGTTTATCTCCTCTCCAACTCATGGCACATTCCATCATGAAGGAAGTCGGGGCCAGAAATCAAGCACAGCGAGGAACCCGGAGTTAGGAGCCGAAGCTGAGGTTCCGGGATGAGCGCTGCTTACTGGCTCCTCACGGCTTTCTCAGCCTGCTTATACCAGCTAGAACCACTTATCCAGGGTTGAAGTCATGCACTGGGAGCTAGCTGGTTCTCCCACATTCATTCCTAATTAAGAAAATGCCCCAGGGCTGGAGAGATGGCTCAGAGGTTAAGAGCACTGGCTGTTCTTCCAAAGGTCCTGAGTTCAATTCCCAGCAAACCACATGGTGGCTAATAACAATCTGTAATAAGATCTGGTGCCCTCTTCTGGCCTGGAGGCATACATGCAGGCAGAATGCTATATACATAACAAATAATATCTTTAAAAACAAAACAAAACAAAAACCCAACAACAAAAACAAAAGTCAATCAGGACTGGGAGTGTGTTTTTGCCTAAGGCCCTTGGCCTGGGGGTATCTCTTAGGGATTAGTAGAACCCCTACTGCTGTGGATGACTCAGACCTGATTTCATCTGGAAAGGGGGATCTGCAGCGTGCATAGAGGTTATTCTAAGGAGGTCCAAAGGCGAGTTCTCATGGCTTCCACATAACCTGATCCACATGAGCCTGGCAGTGGGGTGTTAAAGGAGGCCCTCTTCTCCCCAGATCCTTATGTCAAGGTGCACCTGCTCCAGGGAGGTAAGAAGGTTCGGAAGAAGAAAACCACCATTAAGAAGAACACCCTGAACCCCTATTACAACGAGGCCTTCAGCTTTGAGGTGCCCTGTGACCAAGTGCAGGTGAGTATAGCCAGGCCCAGCTGCCACCAGGATGGCTTCACCACAGGATCCCCCAAGGATGACGGTGGCAAAGGTGGGAAAGGGAAAGGAGCCCATACACACTGAAGGAGCCAGATCCTAAGGTCTGAGGTCCGATTGTCCATCTCTGTTTTCTCTGTTGGAGACCAGGAGGCCCAGCCCTAAAACCTGGCTGTGGGCATGCTCTACCCTGAGCAAGACTTATAAATGTGACAGAATTCCTGTCCCCAGCAAGCCATGTCTCCAACAAGCCCAGACATTCAATTTCCTATAGAAAAAAAGCCTTTATGTGATCACTAGAGACAGGGCTGACCAGGTGATGGCTTGGTTGTGGCACCCATATCAAAGGCCTGTATGTTTGCCTCTCTTCTGAGCCCTGGTCACTAAGGAGGTCCCTACCCACCTCTGCACAACGGATCCTGTGAATTTATCACTGTAGACGTTTGTTTTAAACACGGTGTTGTGCACACCTTTCGTCCCAGTACTCTTTAGGTAGAGGCAGGGGAACTCTATGAGCTTAAGGCCAGACCCCTACACAGCACAGTGAGACCCTTTCTAAAACAGAAAAGGAGGAAGACTCCTTTTCAAAGGAATCAAGGCTCCTAGTCACCTTTTTGTCCTTTCCAACTGCCTCTCTGCCCCAAACTCGTGCAGCAGCGTCTCTACATAGGTTGGTCACAGGGAGAAATGTCCTGGGAAGTGACCCCTGTGTCTCTCTCCGTGCCTCCTTTCTGTCTCCCCTTCTCTGGCTGCTGCAGAAAGTGCAGGTGGAGCTGACCGTTCTGGACTATGACAAACTGGGGAAGAACGAGGCCATCGGGAGAGCAGCAGTGGGTGCAGCAGTCGGTGGGGCTGGCCTCCGGCACTGGGCTGACATGCTGGCCAACCCCAGACGGCCCATTGCCCAGTGGCACTCTCTGCGGCCCCCTGACAGAGCCAGGCCAATACCTGCACCCTGAGTCCCATCAAGCAAGCACCTGACCCCAGACCCCTTGCTCCCAGCCCCTGATCCCTTCTTCCCAAACACTGCATTCATTCCTACCTCCACATTGGAAACGTTTCCGACTTCCAGTACCACCCCTGTACCCAGAAACCACAGAGATCCTGCGGGAGGTGGAAAAGTTGGAAAGTCTGGCATCCCCTGTCCCAGGGTCCTACCCTCTGCTTTGACAATCAGCTGTGAAGCCTCTGATCTCCTTTCTCCCCGTTTCTTAGCTCTTCCCACACAGCTTGACCTCTGTGCTGCTCCTGGGGCCAAATAAATACTCAACAGCTTGAAGGCCTGGGCCCAGTGCTCCTTGGCGTGTGTGTGTGTGTGTGTGTGTGTGTGTGTGTGTGTGTGTGTGTGTGTGTGTTGGGGGGTGGACAGAACACCGTGACTGGAACCAAAGGCATGCCGGGGGGGGGGGGCAGAGTTCACACTGACACCCTAGACACTCACTCACCCATCCACACACTTATGCGCTTTTTCCTCAACCTCGGTTTTCTCATAAGAAAACAGATAAACTCATTTTTTTAGTAATACCTGCTCTGTGACAGCTATGAAGCAGCAGGGAGACTTCCCATACCTATGAATGACTAGATGTGCCCACCAGGCGTGGCCTGCTGAGCCGCACCCTTGACTCTCTCTCTCCCCGGGTGATTTTAGGCAGGAACTCACCCACTGAACTATACCCTCAGCCCCTCACTAGAAAACTCAAGGGAACCACTCTACCATTGATTCTCACTCTTAGCCCTCTTTTTACCTAAGTTGACTGGCCTCACCTTAAACCCACTCTGTAGCCTAGACACGTCTTAAACTTGTCAACTAAATGTTGAAAACAGACATGTTGCGTGTAATTTTTTAAAATCCAGGCGTGCTCCTTTGCACGGGACAGTGTCCTCGGCAGCCGGAGGTCCGCCTGGTCACCTCTTCATCCGAGCTAGCTTTGCCAAGCCTGAGCCCGAGCTCTGAGATTGCTTCCGGCCAGCCTGAGCTATACTTGGCTACCCCTTCCCCACTTTAACACCTCTAACATCGCGAATGGAAAATGGGAGACAGTTCTAACATTTTAAAACCAGCCACATAACACAACTGCTGGGTGTGGAATCCGCTGCCTCAAACTCGTCAGCTCTCCTATATCAGAATTCTTCCAGAACTGTGGGTTCTAGTTGCCCCCCAGGCCATACATGGCGTCTGTGCTCCTCTCTCCAAAGCTGCCTCACCTCCTCCTCTCCTCCTGGGACCAGAAACCCCACCTTTTCCCCTTCGCCCAACAACTGACTCCAGCCTTTATTGACACAATTAAGAACCAATGAGGGAAACAATACCTCCACCCACACAGACTTAATGATTTCAGAAATACAGGATCTTTTCACAGATTGTTTTTAACCCATTTTGCCCCATTCAGAGTGGCAGAAAGTTCAGCAAGCATCTAACTCCCTGTTTTCTAAGGTTCAGCATCCTCACCTTTACATTTCTTCCTACTGCTCTCAGCTTTTGTACCAGACACTGAGTCCTGAGAAACAGACCCACAAGAGCAATTCTCATGCCTTGGGGCTTATCCAGCAATTTGTACCGTGTAACACATAAGCACTGGGGAGTCTCCTGCCTTCTTCCTGTGTGCCTCAGCGTTACAGTACGGGCCTGTTCTCATACATGCTCCAGAGAGAGATCCCGATGTCTTCCTCCTTTCCCAGGATGCCAAACCATCCTAATTCCTTCGATGCCTGCTCCCATACATGGCAGAGAGGGTCGAGCAAACGTAAGTTCTTAACAGAATCTGCTCCTCATGGGGCCAACCAGATTTTGCCAGTCATCCTGTAAGTTACAAACCCAGGAAAGCAGTGGTGGATGCTACTCTGTACTTATTAATTGAACTCCTGCCCTCAACGGCCAAGGCCTCAGACTCTGAGCCTGGGCCCACTGTTTCTCTCATGGTGGGCTTTCATGCTTGGGACAGGGCATAAGTGCCTAAGAGTTTCTGGAACCATCTTTTGGTTAATAGCTCTTTAACTTCTCTATTCTTGGTGCAAACACGGGCTCACAAAGAGTGTTCTTGTGTAGGAGTAGGGCAGAGTTGTGCAGATTTTTTCTGAAGAATTATTTTGTTTAGACAGACTGCCATTGCAGACATTCACACACACACACACACACACACACACACACACAAAGCTCATACATAAGGAAACCCACATAGCACACAGTACAAATCATCGAAGATGAAGGTGACATACTGGAGGGCTGTGACCCAAGACAGTGATGTGTTGGAACATGGTCCATGTGGTCATTGCCAAAACCTTATCTAGAGAAACCATCCAAAAAAAAAAAAATCCACAAAATTATAGCAGATGTTTCTTCTGCGTGACTGTGTGCACTGCTCTTATATAGACAGTAATATTTACAGTGAACAAGGGTGGGGGCTGGAGAGGTGGCTCAGCGGTTAGAGCACTGGCTGCTCTTCCAGAGGTCCTGAGTTCAAATCCCAGCAACCATACGGTGGCTCACAATCATCTGTAATGGGATCTGATGCCCTCTTCTGGTGCATCTGAGGACAGTGACAGTGTGCTTATATATAATAAATAAATAGATCTTTAAAAATACTTACAATGAACTATCACCCCACAGCACCCTGGTGATCAGCCGGGTTATTCTTGACAAGTGAAGGGAAGGTGTTTGGAGTCACAGAGCCAATATGTTTGACCTTAAGTCCTGCCCCGTGAACCTGTTATGACGGAATCTTTATTTTTAAAGTTTTGTTTATTTTATTATTTTGTGTGGAGTGTTTTACCTGCCTCTATGTTTGTGCACTGTGTGTATGCCTTATGCCCACTGAGGTGCGAAGAGGGCGTTGGATCCTTGAGAGTAGAATCCTTGTGAGCCACCATGTGGGTGCTGGGAACCAAACTCAGGTCCTCTGCAAGAGCAACAGTGCTCTTAGCTCTACTTCCCAATCCGGTTATGATTTAGTGGTAAGATATCAGGGTCTTTTTTTTTTTTTTTCATCTCAACAAAAACAGACCAATAAAAAGAAAACTATTACAAATAGTCACAAATATTAAGAAATAAATCCGGGCTGGAGAGATGGCTCAGTGGTTAAGAGCACTGACTGGTCTTCCAGAGGTCCTGAGTTCAATTCCCAGCAACCACATGGTGGCTCACAACCATCTGTAATGGGATCTGATGACCTCTTCTGGTGTGTCTGAAAACAGCTACAGTATACTTACATAAAATAAGTAAATCTTTTTTTTTTCAGAAAAGAAAGAAAGAAAGAAAGAAAGAAAGAAAGAAAGAAAGAAAGAAAGAAAGAAATTCACCCATAGGGGCCACAGAGACTGAACTGCCAGACAGAGTCTATGCATTGGTCAGACCTACGTCCTCTGCACACATGTAACAATATATCTCGGTCTTCACGAGGGACCCTGACAGCAGGAGCAATGACTGTCTCTGACTCTTGACTGCCTTTGGATTCCTTTCTCCTGGGCTGCCTTGTCCAGCCTCAGGAGAAGATTGTGCCTAGTCCTACTGAAACTTGATCTGCCAAAGCTGACTGATATCCATGGGAGGGCTTTCCTTTTCTGAAGAGAGAGGGAGGAAGAGCTGGTGGGGGGAGGGGAGGAGGGAGGGGATGGTGCAATTGGGATGTAAAGTTAATTAATTAATTAATTATAAAAATATACAAAAATACAGACAGATGAAAGGAAGGAAGGAAGGAAGAAAGGAAGGAAGGAAGGAAGGAAGGAAGGAAGGAAGGAAAAGGAAGAAGTCCAGGGTCTGCAGAGTTGGCTCAGTGGTGAGGGGGCACTTGATGTTCCTGCAGATGTCAGCATCCACATACCGGGTCATACCGTTTATAATTTGAGTTCCAGGGAGATCTGATGCCTGTCTTCTGACTTTCACAGGCACCGGACACACTCATAGTGCACATATAGGCAACACACACACACACACACACACACACACACACACACATCTAAGCCAGGTTTAGTGACACATGCCTTTTTTGAGAGAACTTGTCTCAAAAAAAAGGGTATTCCTTAAAAAAATTAAAATTAAGTCCAGTGGCTGGTTGTGGTGTCGCTCGCTGGTAGGATTTGCTGAAGGAGGCAGAGGCAGGGGGATCACATGTTTGAGGCCAGCCTGGGTTCCATGGTAAAAAGAAAAGAGGAGTCTAGTGAATGTTGAGGTACTTGAGGGAGGTCAGGGAGGTCTTTTGAGGTGGCATTTGAATGACATACTGAGAATGAATGCAGGCACAATGATGAGGGACAGATGGGATAGGATGTTATTCCAGCACACACGGGGGTGAAGTGTATGATGGTGCTTGCTGTGTAGACCGGACTTCGACTACAAAACACCAGTATAAAAGGCAGACATGAGCACTGGGGAGCCTGAGGAAAAGGATGAACATCAGACAGCCCCCTCTGGCACCTGCATTTTCATGTCACAAGCACCCACACATGGATGTGCATACGTGCATGCGGTACAAGACACGCACAAAGGAGTGAGGTGTCATGCTTCATCGTGAGTCTGGAATTATGTGTTTTAAATTACGCTATAACTTCTTTTTGTCTTATTGTGTGAGTGTTTTGGCTGTGTGTATTCCCCGGCGCTGGAGTGACATGCTGATGGCTAAAAGCCGGCTGACATGTGGTACTGGGATCTGAACCCAGGTCCACGGGAAGAGCAGCCGGTGCTCTTGACTGCTGAGCCATCTCTCCAGCCCTTTCTCTCTATGATGATGCTTGAACCATTAAACCCACCTCCATCTCATGACCACACCCCCATGACTGAACTGTAGTCATGTACTAAGACACCTGGATCGATGTGCTGGGGATGGAACACATGGTTTCAGTCACACTGCACAAGAGCTCAGTCCAAACTGGTGCCAGTCCTCAAGCTAGCATCTCTGTAGCATTTTCTCAATTGATGTTTTCTTTATTCTACTAAATTCTGTTGGTTGCTTAACATGATCTGAGAGATCAGTGTTAGGTATCTCCCCAGGAGGAAGATATTGTTAATTTATGTTTAAAATTTTTATTCTTTGTGTGTGTGAGTGTGTGTATATGTGAGTGAGTGTATGTGTGAGTTTGTGTGTGAGTGAATGTATGTGTGAGTGTGTGTGAGTGTATGTGTGAGTGTGTGTGAATGTGTGTGTGAGTGTGTGAGTGTATATGTGTGTGTGAGTGAGTATGTGTGAGTGAGTGTATGTGTGAGTGTGTGTGAGTGTATGTGTGAGTGTGTGTGAATGTGTGTGTGAGTGTGTGAGTGTATATGTGTGTGTGAGTGAGTGTGTGTGTATGTGTGTTAGTGAATGAGTGTGTGTGAGTGTGTGAGTGTATATGTGTATGTGAGTGAGAGTGTGTGAGTCTGTGAATCTGTGTATAAGTGTGTGTGTATGTGTGTGAATGAGTGAGAGTGTGTGTGTGAGTGTGTGTAAGTGTGCGAATGAATGTGTGAGTGTGTGTGAATGTGTGACTGAGTGTGTGTGTGAGTATATGTGTATGTGTGTATGTGAATGTGTGTGTATGAATGTGTGTGTGAGTGTATGTGTGAGTGAGTGAGTGAGTGAGTGTGTGTGTGTGTGTGTGATTTTCCAAGTATTTGTGAGTGCCCACAAGAGATGAGAAGAGGGCATGAGATCCCCTTGAGCTGACAGTACAGGCAGTTATGATCCTTCTGACGTAGGTGCTGGGAACTGAACTTTCCAGTTCTCCAGGACAGCAGCAAGCACCTTTAACTGCTGAGCCATTTCTCCTGCTCCAGGAGGGAGGATTTTTTTTTATTTAATTGTTTTTGTTTTGTTTTGTTTTTTGCCTTTATAAAGACTTCTACCTTTGCTGGTCTGGAATAAGATCTGTAGGGCAGGCTGGCCTTGAACCACTGATCTTCCCACGTCAGAATGCTGGTGTTACAGGTCTGTGCCAGGGTGCCTGCTAAAGATATATTGTTGAGTAATGGTTGTGAGTAGCACCCTGATCACATATTCTTGAAAATTTGAGCAAAGTCCCGTTTTTCACCTGGTAAGACTTGTATTCAGAGCCCAGGTGTGAGAGAAACCAAAACAAAAGAACAAAACAGAGATCTGAGGCACGAGTCTGGGCCTCCTGCTATAATTTGGATTCATAGATATTTCGTTAAAAGCTAGGAGTGGTGGCTCACAACCCTTAAGCCAAGAACTAGTAACTGGAATACAGAGGGACCCTGACTCAAAAAGAAGAGGAGGAAGGGGAGGAGGAGGAGAGGTGGAGGGAGAAGGAGGAAGAGGAGGTAAGAAAAGAAAGGAAGGAAGAGAAAGAACAGAAAAAATATGTTGTTCAGTTCTGATTTCATTTGAAGCAGCAAGTTAGGTCGTCCCTTTCCTAGAAATTGGACGATCCAGAAAGCAGGCACCCTACTCTGGCCTGGGCTGTCGTTATGACAACCGCGTCCGGCGTCCAGTTCCGGACCACGCCTCAGCCATCTCTCGGAGCTTCTATTGGTCAAAAGTTCACAGTGAGCCATACCTTTTCACGTTCATTGGTCAGTTGATAGCAATAATGTAAAACCACCTGCTCCCATTGGATGATGACTCAGAGTGGGCGACGCTTCTGGGAGACAGTTGTGCAGGTTTTCAGGAGCTCAGCGCAGGACCCTGCGGGATAAGGGTCCTCTACGGATATTTGGAAGGAGAAAGGTGAGATCAAAGGGAGGCAAAAGATCAAGAAGCAAGGGGCAGCCAAAAGGGATGGGATGGACAAATGTGAAATTCCCAGGATTCCTGTCCCACAGAACAATGACCACGCCTGCGGGCTCCGGCACCGGCTTCGGCTCTGTGTCCTGGTGGGGTCTGTCCCCAGCGCTGGACCTACAGGCTGAAAGTGAGTCTAACCTAGGGCCACACACGGTCTAACAGAGGTGCCTTCCCAACTCCAACTGTGCGCACAGCCCACAGCACTTAATGTCCGTGGGAGGGGGTGTTAACGGGGATGTATGCCAACGTTCCCTAAATTAAATGAATTGCGGAAAGGGGTACCCCAGAATCTTATTTGATGATACTGAGTGCTATAAGGCAAAGGTATCGCTGTTTTTGGGGTGCCAAGCCTGCTGGATTCGTAACTTCTAAAGGTAGCAAGAGACGACACCACCAGTCCCTGCTCGCTGTTGTCTTGCCAGGCCCTCCTGTAGACCCAGAGTCACAGTGGGAAACAGAACTCCAGGTTCCAGCGCTGGATGCCCTGCTGTTAGGTTCTGTGGATGGGAGACACATGTTGCGGACGCTGGCCAGGGCGGTGCTCTGGCCTCTCAGGAGGTTCAATGTGAGTTGTGATTCTGGGTAGTGGATGGAGCAGAATGAACTGAGTGAGAGGCCAGACCCCTGAGCCCCTGAGAGAAGGGAGGATTAGGATGAACGTTTCAGGTCCTAGAAGTTAGGCTGTGGGATCTGAGGAGAGCCCAAGAACCAGGTCTCCATTAGTGGTGTGAGGGATGATCTTCAATCTAGATTATGAATCTATGGCTTAAGAGAGGGGCCTGGTTAGCTGAATGCAGTGAAGTCTGTAATCACAGCTGCTCCGGAAGCTGAGGCAGGAGAAGCATCTCAAGTTCAAGGCCATCCCGGGCAACAGAGAATTGAAGGGTGACCTAGTGAGACCTTGCCTCACAGTAGAGAGGAGAACAGGGTGTGGGGAGGGAAGAGCTGGGAGTGTAGTTCAGTGATGGACTGCGGCTCTAGCTTGTGCTAGATCCCTGGCTGGGTTTCATCTCCATACTAGGGTGTGGGGAAAGATCTGGGCTCCTAGATCTGCAGAACTGTCTTGTCTGTCACTCCTCCATCCTCCAGTTTTACGTGTTGGAGAACAATCTGGAAGCGGTGGCCCGACACATGGTGATCTTCAGTCTAGCCCTAGAGGAGCCTGAGAAGATGGGACTCCAAGGTCAATTGCTTAAGACTCTAGCATTCAGCTGGGTTTGGGGAGGGGGAGCACATCCTTAATTCCAGCACTCAGGGAGGCAGAGGCAGGTGCATCTCTGAGTTCAAGGCCAGCCTATTCTACAGAGCAAGTTCCAGGACAGCCAGGGCTAAACAGAAATCTTGTCTCTAAATAAAATAAAAAAAATAAATAAAACAAAACACTCTAGCATTCAGACTCAGGCGTTTCCCCTCCCTCTCCAAAGACACTGGCCTTCCAATGGTGTGGTTTAAAACTTTGGAGATGGGATGGGCGTGGTGGTGCACACCTTTAACCCCAGCACTCAGGAGCCAGAGAAAGGTGGGTCTCAAGGAGTTAAAGGCCAGCCCGGTCTCCATAGTGAGATCCAGGTCAGTCAGGCATCATAGTGAAACCCTGTCAAAGACAGAAGTGACTACACTTTGGAGATGGAGCTCAGTTAGTAGAGAGCAATGACTAGGAGGTTCAAAAATTCAGGTTGTCCTTAGCTACACAGAGCTTTAGGTTCTGAGGATGTATAGCATGAGTCTGTGAAGATGGCTTGGCTGGTAAAGTGCCTACTATCAATCTTGACGATCTGGGTTTGGTCCCTGGGACTATAAGAGAACAGTCTCCTGAAAGTCCGATAGCCACTCTTGTGCTATCATAGGAGCACACACTTAATACAATGCAAAAGGCAAAACAACGAGACCTCCACTCTTTAGTTCCCATTTCATCCTTTGCAAGTGCAGGTCTCAAAACATCCTCCACTAATGTGGGTCTTCATACGTATTTACCTAGTGAGTGTATGCATGCCACCGATTACAGGTGGAGTTCAGAGGACAACTCACAGGAGTTGGTTCTCTCCTTCTACCATGAGTCTCAAGGATGGATCCTTAGGCTTGGCAGCGGGCGTCCTTACCCACAGAGCTATCTTGCCATTCCCTACCAATAGGGTTCCATGAGAGGAATCTGTAGGGAAATGTCTAGTGTTTGGCGTGTGGTAGCATCTCAGTTCTCTCCGTCCTTGTGTCCCAAAGTTGAAATTCAGGTCATCATTTACCCCTTACCCTCCAGCCCCCAGGTCCCATAACTTAGTGCAGTTTAACACATTTGAATACATTTTTAGGGGTAAGAGACGCTAGGAAGTTAAGACAGAGATGTGTTGTTGTAGATTAGGCTGACATGGACTTTTGGGGGACCCTCCTGTTTCAGGCTCCAGAACAACACTGGAGGTTATAGACACAGGTCGCTCTAAGTAATGGTGTTGTTTTTATTGTGAGTATAGTCGGTCATTGCCACTTATAGTTCAGGGCATTGAAAATATATTGTTTTTAACTTGAATTTAGTCTCTATTTCTAGCTCTTTTCTGTGAGGTTTGTAAGATCCTAACAAAAATATTTACATACGTATGTATGTATGTATGTATATACATTTGGTAGAATGCTTGCCTAGCACTTGGAAGTCCCTTTGGTTTCATCCTTTTGGTTTGTTTTTTGAGACAGGGTTTCTCAATACATCCCTCACTGTCCTGGAACTTCTTCTGTAGACCAGGCTGGCCTCCAACTCAACGATCTGCCTTTCTCTGCCTCCCAAGAGCAAAAGGTGTCCTCCACCACCCAGTGGGTTTCATCCTTAATACCAAATGAAAAAGACAAAAAAAAGGTGTCACAATATTAAGTTGTTTCTTCTTTATTGTGGAGTTTGGGTGCTTTGGTTTGGTTTTAGTTTTGTTGTTTTCAGATAAAGTTTTACTGTGTTCCAGGGGTTGTGCCACCCTTTTCTGACCTCTGAAAGGCCTTACAAGGTGCACAGCTGTACACTCAGGCACACGCGCAGGTGCGCACGCACGCACACACACACCGAATACAAAGTTTAATTTATTAAAAATAATTTTTTAAAAAGAGGCTTGGGAATATATGTCGATATGTCAGCTCGCCTTGCCTTGGGAAGTTCTGGCTTCAGTCAGCAGTGCTGGCTGGTGGTTACAGTTTCTGGATTAGTGCAGTTTGCCAGTTCTCCCTCCCTGTTTCATCCTTCCTGTCTCCCTCCAGAGCGGAGTGAGACTTTCCTGGAGCTGTGGGGAAACGCGCTGCTGCGACCCTCAGTAGCTGTCTTCCTGCGCGCCCAGGCGGGCCAGCTGGCTAATCTGGTCCCGGAGCCTGACCGCCTGGAGGAGCAACTACCCTGGCTTAGCCTTCGGCCGCTCAAGGTGCCACAGCTGCCCTCCTTTGTTGGGGGGAAGAGGAACGTTGCTTAAAATTTTGGGTGGCTGAGGGAAGAGTGGAAGTGAGCAGTTCAGAGGAAATGAGGAGCTGGAACAGGCTGAGGTGTGGGGGTCCTAATTCCACTTCTGTGACTCCCACTACTGCGGCCTAGGGTTAGGGGAGACTTTGGTCTCTGTGTCTCATTTCCCCCCACCCCCATAATGATTCCCACCTAATGGGATGGAGGGAATTACATCACTGTCTCTCTCCATGTTTACCTGCTTGTGCAGTTCCGCGAGCGGGATGCCTTAGAGGCCGTGTTCCGCTTCTGGTCAGGTGAAGAGAAGGGACCCGAAGTCTTCCCCATGAGTCGCCTTTGGGACTCCAGGCTGCGCCACTACCTGGGTTCCCGCTACGATGCCCGGCGTGGTGTTGCCGACTGGGACCTGCGCATGAAGCTGCATGAGCGAGGGGTGAGGAAGCTTTGGAGCAGGTGGCCAGCATCTCTGAGTCCAGAGGGAAGGAAAAGGGCTAGGACTTTGACCCCCCCCCCCCCATATGAGTGAGGAGGGAAGACTGGGTCTGGACCCTGCAGTCCAAGGTTGGAGGAATAGAGTTGGAGTTCCTATACCAAATTAATCAGGGCCTTCTTTCCTATCCCCTACTCCAGGCCCAAGTCATCCATATCCAGGAATTCCGACGCTGGCGGGACACAGGTGTTGCCTTTGAACTTAGAGACTTGAGTGCTTACCACGTGCCCAACAGGACTCTGGCGTCTGGTCGCCTCCTGAGCCACGTGCGTGTCTACTCCCAGGCCTGGTCTGCATATTTTAGGCATCTACCAGTGAACCTCACCTGAGGTCTCACCCCCTGGGTGTTTTGTTTGTTTGTTTTTTCCAGCGTGGGGAACGCGTGGCTGCGCGCGGATACTGGGGGGACATCGCCACGGGGCCCTTTGTGGCTTTTGGCATCGAGGCAGACGACCAGAGCCTCTTACGGACGAGTAACGGACAACCGGTCAAGGTGTAGGCCCGGCGGGGCTAGGGTTAGGACCCGCAGAAAAGTTCCTGCTCTCTGCCTTCCAAGCCTGCCTTTCCTGCCAAATAGCGCCAATGCCCTTTGAGCTTCAACCCTTATTTTGGTCCAGTGTCTCCATCCAAGAAACAAGCTCTGTCCCCAACTAAATCCTAAACCCAGCCCTGGAAAAGTAACAAGGAATTCTAGTTTGGGGCTAGCGGTCACCTGTACACAGTAAGCCCCGCCCCTAACCACCCCTCTCCCCCTTTCTCCTGGGCAGACTGCAAGCGAGATCTCGCAGCACAATGTTACAGAGCTGTTCCGAGAACTGGCCGCCTGGAGGGGCCCGAGACCCATCCAGGGGAACGTGGAGGAGACAAAGTCTCCCAAGCCAGACGGTAGGTAGTCAGCCGCCGCAACCTTCAGATAGACTGTTTCCCCCCAAGCTTTGACGGAGCTGGTTTGGAATACCTGGGCAGTTGCTCTCTTCTCTCTTTCCTATACCGCCCTCTATAGCGCTATAAATGGGAACCGTCTAGACTCCTCCTTACACACTTTACTTACATGGAGTCTGGCTGTCCTTTCTATTCCATTCTTTAACTCATCTCTCCCTAGGTGCCTGTTCCTTTATTCAAGGGACCATCCATTTTCTTTTCTGTCTGTCAAATGGGTCTCTGCCTCATGGGTCCACCTCCCCAGATTTGCAGCAGTCCAGCTCAGCGAAAGGATAAAAAGGGGAGGCTTCTAGAAAGACCACGAAGGTCGACAAGATAGCTCAGCAAGAAGAGCTTGCTATCAGGGCTTTGCAGCTCAAGTTCGATCCCTGGGATCCAAGTAACGGTGGACAGAGAGAACTGACTCAATAAAGGTTGTCACCTGACCTTCACACCATCACCAAGAAAATCATTTTAAAGAAAAGGCCAAGGAAGCTGGGCTGGGCGGGCATGACTGTCACCCCGCTCAGAAGGCTGAGGAAGGAGGAAATATCCGGTTTGGGTCACAGTTCCAGATATCCTCAGCTACAGGATGAAAGTCTGACTTAAAACAACAGAAACACAGAGGACAAGCAGTGTTACCTCCGATATTCTTTGCCACTTGGGTGCATCTATTTTGACTCTCAAGATTTCTATTTGTAGCCGGGCTGTGGTGGTGCAGGCCTTTAATCCCAGCACCTGGCGGGCAGAGGCAGAGGCAGTCAGATCTCTAAGTTCAAGGCCAGCTGGTCTACAGCGTGAGTTCTAGGACAGCCAAAGCAACACAGAGAAACCCTGTCTCAATAAACAAACAAACGAATGAATAAATTTATGTGTGCAAGCACACATGTAGGTGCCTTCGGAAGCCACGAGAGGGCACCATATCCTCCAGAAACTAGAGTCCGAGATAGTTGTAAGCTGTATCGCTTGGGTTCTGGGTGGTGGGCACCAAACTCAGGGTCTCTGAAAGACTATCAGATCCTCTTAGCAGCGGAACCAGCTCTTCGGCTCCAGAGCGGACCTTTTTCTTCTCTTGTAGTGTCTGCTCAAGAACCCTTCACGATCCACTTTCTGCCTCTGGATTCTTCACAGACTCTCCACCACAAGGCTTGCTACCAGGGCCGGTTCCAGCTCCTCTATGTGTCCTGTGGGTAAGTGGGACACAGATGTACTCATAGGGACCTAGGATCGGGCCCCAGTTTTCTCTTTGTCAGGATCCGGGACTTCACCTTTGCAGTCTCCATCCTGCTCTGGGCCTTCGTCCACACCCGTGTATCTCCGCTCCTCGCCCTTTCTCTCTGCAGGATGGTCCATCTTCTCAGCCCCGAGCTCGGGGCTTGTGTGGCGCCCGGAGGGAACCTGGTTGTGGAATTAGCTCGGTGAGCCAGAGGAGTGGGGTGGGAAGGTTCCTGCTGGGCCAAAAGCCAGGCCTCCTCACACACAGTTTCCCAAAATAGGTACTTGGTGGACCTGCGGCCCAAGGAATTGAAGGCATTCTCTGACCGTGTTGTGGAGATAGCGCGGGCGGCTGGGTTCGCTCCTCATGCTGGAGCCAAACCCTCGGAGACCTTTGCGCGCTTCTACAAGTTAGGAGATTCTACTCCGGAGGGTAGAGACTCAGCTGTGGAATCTGGACCAGCACCCTCCAAAGTCCTGACCCCTCCCCCAGAATCGATAAGCCCACCACAGGCTGATCAGGCCACCTCTCTAGAGGCGATGAGCCCCCTCAACGTAGACCAGGCCCCATCTCTAGAGGTAATGAGCCCACCACAGGCTGAGCTAGTCCTGCCTCTAGAAGCAATCAGCCCTCCTCAAGCAGACCTAGCCCTTCCTCCGGAAGTGATAAGCCCACTCCAGGAAGCTCAGGCAATGTCCTCGGTGAATGCACCTCCAAAACATGTAACATGAACCCCAGGAACCAAGTATCTCGCCTTTAACTGCTGAAGCAGGCCCTGGGATTGACACCAGCTTAGCCCACCGCTGGGATGCTGTTTTACTCTGAGTTCCTTCTTAACCCCAATGATAGAACTAGGATTTCAAATTCCTTTCCTGGAGCCCTCAGTTCTACTCTTTGGGGGGTCCTGGATGGTTAACTGAGGCTGACCCGGATGTGGACCGCAGGCTGACCCGGATGTGGACCGCAGGCTGGAGGTACAACCCTGAGCTCCAGATTCCCCCTTTGTCCCGGGACTTTCTTGACAGTGCTACTCTTGGGAGGGACAAGGACATAGTCTCCCTTGAATGTGATTCAAATAAAAAGTGCAAGGTCACCTCTGTGTGTTCTGTCCTTAGTCGGTCTCCAGTGCCAAGAACAGGAGCAGGGGTGGATGGGCCCCGGATTGTGGGTTTCCAAGTGGACTTGGCTGAATTTCACAGCGGTGTAGGCTGGGGATCTAGGGTCCTGTACATGAACCTTCAAACTAAACATGCTCCGGGCACTGAAACTGACAGAAACATGGAGGGAAAAAGACACTGTAGGTCTCAGAAAGACTACAGGTTAGTGAGGGGTCTGGGTTGAGAAAAGAAGGAAGGCTTGGGTTTCTGAGTGTGAACACGGGAAGCTCACGTCTGGACTCTTGGATTTGAGAGAAGAGGGACCTTACTCTCGGGTTGTCCCGAGTCTGAGGGAGAAGGGAGCTGGGGCACCAGAGTCAGAAGGAGGAGGGGTGCAGATCCAGGGCACCTTGGGTGTTTCAACAGGAGCTTTGCACACGGCTCCCCTCACACCGTTATCGCTCATCCTGGGCAGGGGAGGAGACAGCAGTATATTTAGTCTTTGTCCTCGCTCCTTATCTCAGTGTTCCCAGTGAGGCTTGAGCAGCCCAGAGGGGACCCAACCTCTAGAGACCTCCAAGGTCACCAGGGACACTCTTTCAGGACCCCCCGGGAATCTCCGATCTGGTTCTCTGCCTCTGGAGATCAGCATGGCGGACGAGTATGTGAATCTTGGTAACCTTGGACTGGAGACCCCAAGTAACAGGGAGGGGTGCAGTTTTCAGGGTCCATGTGAGGGTGCAACTAGGTTGGGTACTTTTCCTGAGATGTAGGAGACAAGGGTGGTTGGATTTCTGCGTAGAAATGAGGTAAGAATTTGGGGATCGGATTCCTAGGGTCCAAGTGAATAGAAGAGGTAGCCCCAACCTCTTGGCCAGGGGACCACGGTCAGTGATTGCCTCTTCACGGTTTCTCTCCCTTCAGGAGCAGCGATGCGGTGAGCGTTGTGAGCTAAGAAGTGGGGTAGGGAACCCTCGGCCCAGAGCGGGTGCTGCAGGGAGAGGACTGGGGACCGCTGGGCAGGGGAACCTGCAGCTAGAGGTGAGGGATCTGGGAAGGACTGGTTTGGGTAGTGATGATGTAGCCTGATTCAATTCCAGGCCGGGGAGCCCCAGCCGGCGCCTGCTCCTGTCCGACGCCGCTCCTCTGCCAACTACCGAGCCTATGCCACCGAGCCACACGCCAAGGTGGGACGGGGGTCCTAACGGGGTCCCAGAGGATGATGCTTCTGGGTTCAGAATCCTCAGGGAACCAGGAAGGCACCAAGGCCTTGGAAAGGGATGGTAGCACTTTGGTGATGGGCAGAACCTGTTGGGTGGGGCAGAATTTCAGAAAGGTGCAGGTTGGGGTTGGTGACAGCTGCCTGTGGGAGGAACTTCTGCCTACAGCAAGGCTTAGGCGGGAGCACGGTACTTAGCAGTGGATGGGGAGGCAGTGTAGAGCTCTAGTCAGAGACAGACTGGTGGATGGATGGGACCGAGGGACGTGGCTTCCAGCGGACTTGGTGTTCTGGTTGAAGAATGGGTGGCCCAAATGCGTATGCACTGGAGTGGGTGGTGGTGCTTTGAAGCCCCTTCCGATGTTCACTTTGAGATCTTTCCCTGACATTTCTCTCTTATCACCCTGGCAGAAAAAGTCTAAGATCTCCGCCTCCAGAAAACTTCAGTTGAAGGTGATGATGAGATTGGAGGGATGGGCCTTGTTGGGCGGAGCTTTTGGGGAGTGGTTTCAGAGTGTGTCAGTCCACACACACACACACACACACACACACACACACTCACACGTGCGCACAGAAAGAAAGCAGTTTTTGAATAAAAGACACAAGTTTGGATGCTCAGATATTCTCCCTGGAAGTTGGAGGGAAATGGGTAATTCTTACACTTACTCTGTTGTCTGCTCCAACCCTTCCGCAGACTCTGATGCTGCAGATTGCGAAGCAGGAGATGGAGCGCGAGGCGGAGGAGCGGCGTGGAGAGAAGGGGCGAGTTTTGAGCGCTCGTTGCCAGCCTTTGGATTTGGACGGGCTGGGCTTTGAAGAGCTTCAGGTACCGGTTTACAAAGCAGTGATTTCTGATGAGCCTGGGACCCGAGGTTTCTGTCTCGGACCTGGCATCCTTGGGTGTCAGGAGCATAAACATCGTCTCCAGTTCTGTTGAGGACCTGTGCAATCTTTAGGCCAAGCAATGCATTCAGCCCTACAACTTCAAACCCCAGTGTATTTCTTCAGTCTTTATCTTCGAAGTCTCAGAATTCTTGGCTCCTGGCTGTATTTCTTTAAGTTCAATCTGGAGTGTAGATTCATTCCAATGTCAGCTTCCCCCTCCCTCCTCAGACTCAGGAGTCCAGAGCCTAGAAGTCCTCTTTCAAACTCAGGGGTCCAGAGCCTAGGCCTCCTTCCTCAGACCCAGAGGTCTCCGCTCTCAGATCAGGGAACCCAGTCTACAGCCTTCCTCTCAACACCCATGCATTCCTTCATCAGGACTTATGCCGGCAGCTTCATGCTCGTGTGGACAAAGTGGATGAAGAGAGATACGATGTGGAAGCAAAAGTCACTAAGAACGTCACTGAGGTGGGAAGGCTGGGGATCTTCACATAGACTGAGATCTCCAGGACTATAGATTCAGGCTGAGGGCTATGGATGTTTGTGCTTGCGATAACTCTAAACAGAAAGCAGGCATCGGCGTAGGTACGCTGTGGCAAAGGAAGCTGTTTCCACAGAGAGACCACACATGCAAAGCAAAGCCTGGGCGGCACAAATAGGTCTGTGGAAACTGAGCATTGAGTTGAGCTCTGCAACAGGGACTAATGATCTGCACATTGTTGGGTAGAAGCACGTGGGAAAGACTATATGGGCATGGGAGTCAGGAAGTGCATGGGGACAGGAAGTGACTGGGGACAGGAAGTGCATGGGGACAGGAAGTGACTGGGGACAGGAAGTGCATGGGGACAGGAAGTGCATGGGGACAGGAAATGCATGGGAACAGGAAATGCATGGGAACAGGAAGTGACTGGGAGTGACTGACTGGAGGTACACCGGGAGATGGGAAGTGATTACAGGAAGTTTGCCAGTTGTGTTAGAAGCTTTGATTGATGGGCTGGGAGTATCAGGAAAAACATGGAGTTGCAGGGTTGGAGGCTTTGATCTGGAGCCAGAGCTAGAAGAGTAGAGGAAGCTTAGACACTGAGAACATGACGGGGTAAGGAGGAATTGTTTGTTAGGAGAGGTGTGCAGGAAGGAAGCAGAGGGAAGATGGGTGTCTCTGTGCCCCATGTGGTCCTCCCCAGATTGCAGATCTGACCCAGAAGATCTATGACCTGCGTGGCAAGTTTAAGCGGCCCACCCTCCGAAGAGTGAGGATCTCTGCAGATGCCATGATGCAGGCGCTGCTGGGGACCCGGGCCAAGGAATCCTTGGACCTGAGGGCCCACCTCAAGCAGGTGAAGAAGGAGGATATTGAGAAGGTGAGTGTGCACTAGGGTGAGAAGGACAATGCTTGGGAAGGTCTGAGTGGCCATGACACCAGACAGAGAGAAAATACACTTGGGGTCCTAGTGAGAAGCTACTGATAAAGGGAACTCAAGAAGTCAAAAGGGAAGACATTGTATTAGGGAGAGAGAAAATAGTGAGGGGTAAGAAGTACAAAGAGGAGGTGCGTGAGGGAGACAGGAAGTGCATGGGGGGACAGGAAGTGCATTGGGGACAGGAAGTGCACTGGGGACAGGAAGTGCATGGTGGTGACTGGAGGTACATAGGCAGATGGGAAGTGATTACAGGATGTTTGCCAGGTTGTCTGGGAGAACAGGAAGCATTCTAGAACCAGATTCTTAGATAGGCTTCCAGCACAGAATGGTGTAGCAAGCTAGAGTGCAGAGAAAGATTATTCAGGGGATAGAGACCGGAAAGAGTTCTTAACCTCTGACCTTCCACCTCCAGGAAAACCGGGAGGTAGGAGACTGGCGCAAGAATATCGATGCACTAAGTGGGATGGAAGGCCGCAAGAAAAAGTTTGAGGGCTGAGCCCATGGCTCCCACACTGTGCTCTGAAGGACATCCCTGAGGAATAAACCTCACCAAACTGGAAGTGGCTGTGTGTCTGCTACCCTGGGGCCCTTGAGGAGGGTGGGGGCAAATGAGGGTCATTGTCCCTGGAGCCATATGGGGTGTAGTCACAGGGACGTTTCTAACGTGGGTTTCTCACATGGGTTAGTCTCTTCTACAGAGGGCACAGAACATGCCAAACCCAAGGAAAATGTGCAAGTGGTCCCCAGAGGTGGCTCTGGGGCTAAGGTAGCTGTTTTTTCTAGAGGATCCAGTTTTGATCCCCAAAACCCACATAGCAGCTTAAAAATATCTGTAACTCTAGTGCCAAGAGATCCTACATCCTCTTCTGCTCTGACAAGCAACTATCTATACATATTTCAATGTTTTATTAAAATAATTTTTTAGAGTGCCAAGAAAAGAAACATAGAAGCATGGACATATTCACAGCGAGGCAAATGATGGAGATCCCGTTAGAGACAGAAAGAGAAAAGTAAGCCAGGTGTGGAGGTGCACACTTTTGATTCCAGCACTCAGGAGACAAAGGCAGCAGGATCTCAGTTCAAGACCAGCCTGGTCCACATTCTGGATTCCAGGATAGCCATAGTGAGATCCTGTCTCAAGAACACAAAACCAACCAGACAGCCAATAACCACAAATCTCCCTACAGAAATAGAAAATGAGAGAGAGAGAGAGAGAGAGAGAGAGAGAGAGAGAGAGAGAGAGAGAGGGCCCAGACACAGAGACGCAGAGCCCAAGTGGTACCGAAACAGAGCTTAGACTAATATATAGACATTCCCCAGAAACACACAAGGATAAAACCAAGGAGAAATTGTGTTGATCCCACCACTGGGAGGCTGGAGGCTCACAAGTTCAAAGTCATCCTTAGTTACACAATGAGTTCTAGGCTAGTATGGGCTACATGGGACCTACATCTTTCAGTTCAAATCCCCCTCCCCCAAAATAAAAAGTATGCAGAATTTCACAGCAGTCTAGACAGCAGACACACACACACACACACAGGGAGAGAGAGGTCAAAGAGCTCAGACCCAAGAGGAGAACCATAGAAACATGAATGCAGAGACAGGGCAAGGAAACTTGCTTTCCCCCACAGCACTGGCTTTCCTAGAGGTCAAGGTCATGGCTGCCCTGGGAGTGGGGGTTGGTGGGGAGGATACGAAAAATGATCTGTGTCGGTTGGAAAGAGGAGGGGCTGGGAGGATGAGGGCTCTCTTCCATCTCCTCCCTCCTCCCCACACCTGCTTCCCAGCTTTAGCTGCCTGTTGTCACCATGGTGGAATTCTGGTGGTGAACAAAGGAGTTGGGGGTGGGAAGGGAGGAACAGTTGGGCAGAGACAGAGGGGGGAGAGATGGAGGAATAGGAGAACAACACAGAATATACAGATGGAGGCCAGACACACAGAAGTCTGAGAAAAGCCACACAGAGCTACCTCTGTGGCGGGAGCTTTGCTTACCCCCCCCCTTTGTCATCAAGCCCCTGTACTGCTTCCAGTCCTGGGACTCCAAAAGCACTGGGTACTGTTGGGTACTGTAAGAGAGCTTGAGGGCTGGACCCTCATTTGCTGATGAAAATTCAACAGGGATCTTGAAACAGATGACAGGTGCTGGACCCTAAAACCGGATGGAACCAGAGGGGGCAGAGCAGGGCTCTGAGCATGGGGTATGGTGTCTGGACACTGGAATCCTCGCCCCCTCCTCCAACCTGGGGCGGGGCCCAGCATCGAGCTATAAACCCAGGGGGTGCGTCATTGTCCTCAGAAGCCTCAGACACCTTCTACAGCATCTGTGGACCCAGACTTAGGTAACCGGGCTCTGAGTTCTTCATACTGATGTCTTTGGGGCGTGGGAACCAGGTGTGACAGCAGGGACAGACTCTCCTCTTCCCCATCCTCTTCTTCCTCCTCCTTCTTTGAGACAGTCTCATTCTGTAGTCCAGGCTGGCCTTGACTTTGCCTCCTGAGAGTTGAGATTACAGGCAGCAGCCCAGCTAAGCCTGAAGGTTTGGGAAACTTGGGATAGCAAGAGTAAAGAGGTAGAATCTGGGGGTTACTTAATCTGGGGGTGTTCTTTTTAACATTGTGGAGGAAGCATTCAGAAGGCAGGGGTATGTGGATCTATATGAGTTCAAGTCTAACCTGGTTTACAAAGAGTTTCACTAATCAGGGTAACATAGTAATACCGTCTCAAAACAAAGCAAAACCAAACAAAGGGTGGGGAAATTGCAGAAGGGCAGATGCCTCCATGGGTTACCCTTTGGGAAGTATGAAGTATGGGGATCTGGGGAGGGTTTAGGGCCTGAGGTCTCAGTGGTACAGGCCAGATGTTCCAGTGCTCAGGAGCTTGATCAAGGCAGAGGATTTTGAATTTAGGGCCAGCCTGAGAAACAGCAAGGTCCTATTTTGGATTACAAAAAAAGAAACAACCAATTATTAGGGATGGTGGCACTGTTGATCGAGGTGTCCTGAAAGGAACCTCTGAGTTTGGTTGTCAGGTTTTATTTGAGGATCTTACACTTGGGGGCCAGGTAGGTGGAGGCTGTAATCTGATGCTCTGGGAAGCAGAAGAATCAGGAATTCAAGGTTATTCTTGGCTTCATAGTGAATTCAAGGGTAGCTGGGCTTATATGAGACCCTGTCTTAACATCACCCTCCAATCTCCTCACCCCCCACTCTGGAGGTCTTAGAATGTAAGTGCCCAGACATATACTCGTATGATTTGGGCACCCAGTCTGGAGATGAGAAGATTTCTTGGTCTCACATAACAGGGCGTACGATTTGGATCTCAGAACCTGTGGGTACTAAGCTTTGAAGGTCTTAACCTGGGGACCTTCAGGCCTAAAAGACAAGAGTTTGAAGGGGAAGCTACTGTTTTTAGGGACTCAAGAGGTAACTGCTCTTGATACATCCATCCCTTTGAGGAATGTAGGGGAAAGGGATGAAGGGAGCAGTCCTAAGCAAAGGAAGGTGCTGCAGAAGGAGGGGGGTGTGGGGGAGAGGGGGAGCCCCACTTCTCCAACTCCTTATTGGGAAATGTCCTCTGTTTCTCTGTCTGTGACATTCCCCCAAAATAGCACTAAGGGTGGGGCCGCTATTGTCTTCAAATCCCGTCCCTTTTCCAGTAGCTCCTAATCCCTCCTCGGATCAGGTTCTCATGGACCTGTCACAGGACAACAGAAGACAGCTGTGCTGGAGGAGGCAGGCTGGGCCGGTCTCCATGGGCTGGGCGCCAGCCTTCTTCCCTGGGGACACATCTCACTCAGTCTCCTCTCTCTGGCCCGCAGGTCACTTCAGGATGTCAGACACCGAAGAACGAGAGTATGAAGAGTGAGAGAGACGCGGTCTGGGGGGTTGGGGGCTTGCTATGTGGAGAGATCATCCTATCCAAGGTGTCTAACTGTCCTCTCTTCCCTCCTCTCTCTTTGTCTGTCTCTAGGGAGCAGGCAGAAGGTGAGTGGGGAGTGGGCCAGCTTAAGCGGTAGGATAGGCCCTCTGGAGTCCTGGCTTGGAGGAAGCAGGAAGAAGCCGGCTCACGGAGCACTTGGGCTCCACTCTGGTGTGAAGCTGCTCTCGGAAAGCCCCTGGCAACAACTGGAAATGCTCCCCTTACATCTGCATCTGGGGCACAGAGGGCCATCTTGTTAACCCCGTCTCCTACCCAGGACTAGGGTCTGGACTCCAGGTCTGAGGGAGGAGGATGGGGTCTGGACTCCAGGTCTGAGGGAGGAGGGCTGAGACTTATCTCTGAGTCTCTGGTACATATTTGATGCTCATCTGATGCTCCAGAGTTCCTAACGTTTTCTTTGTGTGTCTCCACCTCTCCCAGATGAGGAAGGAGTGGAGGAGGAGGAAGGTGAGGCTTGCATCCCACAGGTCTCTTCTTGGGCCTTGGGTGGGAGAAGCGATGATGTTCTGGGTTGGAGGATCCTGGGTCCACTCTTTAACAGCATCTCGCTTCTCTTCTGCCCTTTTGTGCTCCTGTGTGGCTGCCCCTCCCTGCACCTCCCAATCCTCGCTTCTTCTCCTGCTTCTCCCAGCCCCCGAGGAGCCGGAGCCAGTGGCAGAGCGAGGTAACCATAGCTTCTTCGCTTCCTGGGATTGATTCGGGGTGACTGGGAACCCCGACATCATCAGGTCTGCAATCCACCGTCACCCATTAGCTCCTGGATAACCAGTTCGGCTCAGCCTGATCCTTTAAGCCCCTAGGGCTCTGCGCCTTCTGGTGGCCGTGAAGGGAAATTGCCTTGAGTGTTTTTAACCTCTTTCCCTTCCTTAAAGGGAGCGGTGTGCAAGCCTTCGTTCCAATCTTGGAAGAATGCTTACTAGAAAAGCTGAGTGTTGGTGGAGAGGTGCCCCATCTCCTCTCCTTTTGGCCCCTGATCCTGTATGTTCTATTTCTCCACTATATACATTCGAAGGTTGGGGCCTGAACTTTTAAAGTTTATATTGTTTTGTTTGTTTTTCAGCTAGGGTCTCACATAGCCTAGGCTGACCTCAAACTTGCAACAACCTTTCTGCCTTAGCCTCTTGAGTACTGGGATTACAGGTGTTCACCACCACGCTCAGTTATCTATCTATCTATCTATCTATCTATCTATCTATCTATCTATCTATCTATTGTGTTTGTTTTTGAGACAGATTCCACCTATAGTTTAAGCTGGCCTGAAACTGGATATATAGCCTAGGTTTTGAACTCATAGCAATTCTCCTGCCTCAGCCTCCCAAATGCTAAGATCACAGGCATGAGCTGAGGAACTTGAACTTTAGGGTACCAGTAAGAAGTGTGGGGCAGGGGTTTGTGTCCTAAGGGACAGGGGGCTGGGGACAGAGGTCTGGGTCCCCAAATGAAGAGAAGCAGTGGGGTTCCCTCCATTTCTGGGTAGGATGGGAGAGGCAGGATACAGGGATAGATATAATTGTCCAGGAGTTTGGTCCCTTGGGCTCTCAGAGTCCCCACACCAGTGGAGAATGTATATCTGACTCGAGTGACCCTCTTTCCCTCTTTTGTCCATTTCAACTTCCCTTCCCTCTCTTGATGTTCTTCTCCGAGCCCTGGGATCTCAGGTGCCCTGGATTTCCTCTTAGGGGTACCAAGCCTCTCTCTACACAACTCTCACTAATTATCCTTTTGTATTTCCCCATCGGCACCAGAAGAAGAGCGCCCCAAACCCAGGTGAGGTGCTACAGGATGGGTATGGGTTACAAGCCTGTCCCCCCACACCCTCCACAAGGAGACACAGGGCACCCAAAAGGCAGAGAAATGTTCAGGACCTTCCTACATTGTAAAACTGGTCAGATATGAAAGTAAGAGCCTAGGTTCTAGAACACCACGCAAGGGGGCTCTGTGTTGGCCAAGGCCAATCAAGGAAGACTTCCTGAGGAAGTCTTGGAGTTCATAACCTGGATCCTATCATTGGGGCCTTGCTAGTTGAAGGAGGCATTGGGTACACTGTAGACAAGGAAAGCCATTTCTTTCACACAAAGTTGGTGGTTATATATAAAACCCAGTATGGATGCAGAGCCAGGTCATCATGAGAGGTTGGTTAAGCCAGGGAGGCCAGAGCAGGCTGTGGAAGCTATCTGAGCTAAGAGGAGGCCTGGGCTGGAGATGGTAGGGCCAGAGCTTAGAGACCCTTGGAGGAAGGAACACAATTAGAAAGGTTTCAAGTTTGAGAGCTACAGGGGAAGGGATGGAGGAAGTGAACGCAGTTACCAAGGATTTCTGGGGTTGACAACAAATGGCCATAGAGACACCAAGTGGATGAGCCCTGCCAAGGCATGGGATGTACTGACATGAATTATTCAGAAGTTTCTGTTAACTTGGTTCCTGGGAAAGCGTGTTTGCTGGGCATCCTCAGAACAGTAGTCTTGGTAATTCCAAGTTCATCATCTGTGGGTTTTGCTGATCTTAAGTCATAGCTATTAAAAGAAACTGTAGGTGTCCTGAGCATGCAGACATTTTTCTTGTTATAGCTGCACACTATTGCTGTTCAGCAGCCCATAGCATAGCATTAAAGCAACTGGTTAACTGAGTTACAGCATTAAAGCAACTAGTTAACTGAGTTACAGCATTAAAGCAACTGGTTAACTGAGTTACAGCATTAAAGCAACTAGTTAACTGAGTTACAGCATTAAAGCAACTGGTTAACTGAGTTACAGCATTAAAGCAACTGGTTAACTGAGTTACAACACTAAAGCAACTGGTTAACTGTGAGTTACAGCATTAAAACAACTAGTTAACTGTGAGTTACTTATACAACATCAATCTTTAAAGTTTATGGATTTTAGTATGCATGAGCCCCAGGCTCCATCCTTACCCTTGATATAAAAATTCCAGGGCTGGAGAGGTGGCTCAGTGGTTAAAAGGACTGGCTGCTGCTCTTCCAGAGGACTGGGGTTCAGTTCCCAGTATCCATGTGGTGGCTCACAAACATCTATAACTCCAATTCCAGAAGATCCAATGCCCTCTTCTGGTCTCTGAGGGCACTTGGCCGTACACATGTTATGCAGGCAGCAGGCAAAGCCTCATACATGCACATAAAATAAAAAAGAAAACGGTTAAAAAGAAAGTCAAGTATCTCAGAGCACGTGCATAAAGAAAAGCAGTGCTTTTAAACTCTAAGGCCTTTATTATTTATTTTGCGTGTGAATGTGTGAGCACAGAGGTGTGTGCATAGTGCAAGAGTAGGGTTCAGAGGATGATTTACAGGGGTCAGTTCTCTCTTTCCACCTTGTGGCCTTCAGGGAATGGAACTCAGATCATCAGGCTTGGCATGTGGGCCTGCGGTAGTGGAACTATCCCTGTCTGATTGTATGCAGGGGACTCGGGATGTGGCCTCCTATGTTTCGGACAAATATTCCATCTTGAGTCACACTCTCAGTCCTCACTGGGGGACTTTAGGACAGCGCTCTAAAGTCTACCACTGAATGTCGTCCCCAGCTCTGTTACCTGGTCTTTTTGCGGCAGTATCTCATAAGTTTCCAGGGATGGCCTTAGATTCTCTCTAGACCAGGTGGGCCTTGAACTTGCCTCAGACTTCCAAGCACCTAGGACGGCAGATCTGTGCCTCTGGGCCCTGCCAGCTTCTTACAAGCATGTCAAAACAAAGTGCTCAAACTATTTCCCTGACTGATTTCCACACAGACTCGGGGCAGCTATCACTTTGAACAGTGTGTGGGGAGGCAGGTGAGGGAGGCCAGGCTGCTGTCGATCTCTATCCATTTCCAACCACACAGCCGTCCTGTGGTGCCTCCTTTGATTCCTCCGAAGATTCCAGAAGGGGAGCGTGTGGACTTTGATGTAAGTGACAGATGTCCTACCCCAGACGCAGCTGCAGGATCCTTGGCGCCTTGAGCCCATTCTGACAAGTGCCCATCTTTGCTCCCTTCTTGAAAAGCCTGGGTTTACCCCCAGTGTATGTTGTTAGCAAGGAATGCTTTGCTGACATCTGCTGGAAGCCATCCCAACTGGCTGTCATCACCTGGGGCTGGGATGGGGAAGGCTCTAGGGCCCTGTCCGGCGGCCTCAGGGAGCTCTCTCTTCAGGACATCCACCGGAAGCGCATGGAGAAAGACTTACTGGAGCTGCAGACACTCATCGACGTGCACTTTGAGCAGCGGAAAAAAGAGGAGGAGGAGCTCATTGCTCTAAAAGACCGCATTGTGAGCTGGGAAGGCGGGTCTTCCAGTACACCTCCCCTTCCCTTCCTCTACGAAGTGGAGAAACAGTGGGGGCATTGGGTGGCTGCACTTCAGCATAGATTTCTGCCAGGTGTGCACTTTGAAGGCTGAGGCAGGAGTTCGAGGCCAGCGCGGGCTACATGAGACTGTCTCAAAAAAGAAAATTAAATGAAAGAAACTATACTTATTTCGTTTGCTGCCTACTTGTGGAGGGATAACTTGTGGGAGGGGCTATCCTCCAAGAACCCCCTCCTCTTCCCCAATCTTCTCTTCCCCTAGGAGAGGCGTCGTGCAGAGAGAGCTGAGCAACAGCGCTTCAGAACAGAAAAGGAGCGAGAACGCCAGGCCAAGCTGGCGGTAGGTGTCTGTCATTTCCCTATAAAAGAATACATTACTTCCCATGATACTCTCTGTGGTTCTCAGAAAGTCCCCACAATGTATAGCATAAGGATTTTCCTGTTGGGAAGGTGAACAGTGCGTATAAAGAAGTCTACTGCTGACCTAGCTCCAGGCATGGCTGGATTGAGAGACTTAAGCCATAGCACAAAGACTGAGTTTTGCTGGGTGTGATGGGCTCAGTTCTATGATCCCAGCACTGAAGAAGCTGAGGCAGGGGGGTTTCTGTGAATTCGAGGCTACCCTGAAGTATAAATACCAAGTTAAGGAGTGGACCCCTCCATAGCTCCCCTTTCACTCATTGTGGAGTTGAGCCATCACCACTCAGGCTAGCCTCCTCCATCAGGTCTCCAGGGCCACATAGAGTGAACCCCTTTGTTCTCACAGGAGGAGAAGATGCGGAAGGAGGAGGAGGAGGCGAAGAAGAGAGCAGAGGATGATGCCAAAAAGAAGAAGGTTCTGTCCAACATGGGGGCTCATTTTGGAGGCTACCTGGTCAAGGTGAGTCTATCCTGTGGAAGTCTGCATTTACAAGGAGGAGGGGAGGGAAGTTTCAGAGTGTTGGTCGTGAGGACCAAGCCTGGACCTCATTCAGCTGTCACTGTAGATAGCATGCAGCAAGTAGGTGAAGGAGGCACCCTGCTGAGTGTCTCTGTTCCTCTTCTGTCTGCAATGTCCTGGCGGTGCCTGGGTGTGAGGGAAGAAGACTGCAGCTTGTACTCCTGTGTTTGAGGGAGAAGGCATGGAGCTTGAATTCCTGGGTCTGAGGAGGGAGCGCTGGAGCCTGGGGCTCTGGGACTAAGGGAGGAGGCTGAGGCTGGACCCCTGGTTCTGAGTGGGGAGGGAGGAGGTTGGACCTGTGAGTCTGAGGGTGGAGGCTGGACCCCTGGTTCTGAGTGGGGAGGGAGGAGGCTGAACCTGTGGGTCTGAGGGAGGAGGCTGGACCCCTGGTTCTGAGTCAGGAGGGAGGAGGCTGGACCCCTGGTTCTGAGTCAGGAGGGAGGAGGCTGGACCCCTGGTTCTGAGTGGGGAGGGAGGAGGCTGAACCTGTGGGTCTGAGGGTGGAGGCTGGACCCCTGGTTCTGAGTGGGGAGGGAGGAGGCTGAACCTGTGGGTCTGAGGGTGGAGGCTGGACCCCTGGTTCTGAGTGGGGAGGGAGGAGGTTGGACCTGTGGGTCTGAGGGAGGAGGCTGGACCCCTGGTTCTGAGTGGGGAGGGAGGAGGCTGAACCTGTGGGTCTGAGGGTGGAGGCTGGACCCCTGGTTCTGAGTGGGGAGGGAGGAGGTTGGACCTGTGAGTCTGAGGGTGGAGGCTGGACCCCTGGTTCTGAGTGGGGAGGGAGGAGGCTGAACCTGTGGGTCTGAGGGAGGAGGCTGGACCCCTGGTTCTGAGTCAGGAGGGAGGAGGCTGGACCCCTGGTTCTGAGTCAGGAGGGAGGAGGCTGGACCCCTGGTTCTGAGTCAGGAGGGAGGAGGCTGGACCCCTGGTTCTGAGTCGGGAGGGAGGAGGCTGGACCCCTAGGTCTGAGTGGGGAGGGAGGAGGCTGAACCTGTGGGTCTGAGGGTGGAGGCTGGACCCCTGGTTCTGAGTCGGGAGGGAGGAGGCTGGACCCCTGGTTCTGAGTGGGGAGGGAGGAGGCTGAACCTGTGGGTCTGAGGGTGGAGGCTGGACCCCTGGTTCTGAGTGGGGAGGGAGGAGGTTGGACCTGTGGGTCTGAGGGAGGAGGCTGGACCCCTGGTTCTGAGTCAGGAGGGAGGAGGCTGGACCCCTGGTTCTGAGTGGGGAGGGAGGAGGCTGAACCTGTGGGTCTGAGGGAGGAGGCTGGACCCCTGGTTCTGAGTGGGGAGGGAGGAGGTTGGACCTGTGGGTCTGAGGGTGGAGGCTGGACCCCCTGGTTCTGAGTGGGGAGGGAGGAGGTTGGACCTGTGGGTCTGAGGGTGGAGGCTGGACCCCTGGTTCTGAGTGGGGAGGGAGGAGGTTGGACCTGTGGGTCTGAGGGAGGAGGCTGGACCCCTGGTTCTGAGTGGGGTGGGAGGAGGTTGGACCTGTGGGTCTGAGGGAGGAAGGCTGCTGCTAGACTCCTAGCATCTGGTAGCGGCATTGGCCTTGATAGGACACTGAGTGGATTTAGCCCCCAGGTTCCATCCCCAGCTTGGGATTCCTCCCCCTCCAGGCAGAACAGAAGCGTGGGAAGCGACAGACTGGTCGGGAGATGAAGCTCAGGATCCTGTCTGAGAGGAAAAAGCCCTTGAACATTGACTACATGGGGGAGGACCAGCTCCGGTAGGTCCGGACAGCTCTCACAAGACTTTCACGGGCGATACTCCAGATTTGAGCCTTGTGCTGTGCTACTTCAGGCAATTGGTACTTCTTTTCGGAGCCACTGTTGTCTTCTGTGTTCAAAATGTTGCTCAGATGCAAGCTGCCCTGTGGCTGGCATGGCCCTGTGTTTGGCATCCAGTGCCCCTCCTGCATTTATGTGGAGTTATAGCACTTAGGGGGAGGCAGGAGGATCGGACGATCAGGGTCATCCTCTACACATTGAGTTGGAGGCCAGGCTTAGCTTACATTAGATTTTTGTCCCAGAAGCCCAAACTACACACACACACACACACACACACACACACACACTCACTCACACACACACACACACACACACACACACACAAATATGTAAGTAATATATGAAATATGTAAGTAATAAATAAAAACCAAACGGCTCTCACTCTGGGGTTCACAGCCATTACTTCCTTGTCTCCGTTGGGAGACTTCTGTTTGGGAACTTCCGTTTCAGGAAGTGGCCACACATTTGAAAACCATCGGAGGGCAGTCTTAACAAGAGGGTAGCAACTATACCAAACGCAAAGAGACTTGCTGCATGGCTTGGGGTGGGCGTCTCAACCTCTGTAGACCCAGAACGCAGCCTGGACCGCGCTGCATCCCGGTCCTTCTCGACCCGCCAGGGAGAAGGCCCAGGAGCTGTCAGAATGGATCCACCAGCTGGAATCAGAGAAATTTGACTTGATGGAGAAACTGAAGCAACAGAAATATGAGGTGAGGCGCCGGCTGGGGCGCCGGCTGGATGAGAGGTGCGGTGGGCGGGCCCAGCTGGACATCTTTCTAGCCTGGTTTCCTGTCCACAGATCAATGTCCTGTACAACCGCATCAGCCATGCCCAGAAATTGTAAGTTCAATTCTCATCCTCCGAACACGAGCCCTCTGTCCCCTCTGTCCCCTCTGTCCCCTCTCCCTCCCCCCTCTTTCTGCTGCTTCTGTACTCCACTGCCCCTTTGGCATCCTGTCTTTACTTCCCAAGACATCTATTTGTATCCGTTCTTGTGCGTTTATTTATTGTCTTTTTGTCTATTTAATTTGCTTATTATTTCAAGATAAAGTCTTACTTGGTAGTTCAGCCTAGCATAGAACTCACTGTGTAGCCCAGGCTGAACACGTAAGCAGATCTTTCTGCCTCAACTCAGTGGAATGCTCGGATGGTGGCCATGACTTAGCATTCCTGGCTTTTTTTTATTGGTCTGCTTATTTATTTTTAAGCAAGGTTTCACGTGGTCCAGACTCTCTAGATAGCTGAGGCTGGCCTTGAACTACTGATCGTCTGGATTCAGCCTCGGGAGTGCTGGGATTGTTGACCTACACTACAGTCTTTTACTTTTCCTTATCAGCTCTTAGGTTTCAGTCTCCCTCCCTCCCTGTCTCCCTCCATCTCTTTTCTTCCTGGGTATATATTATTTTACACCATTTCTGCATTAGATGTTTCCATGCACACATATGTGTGTATGTGTGTATGTGTGCATGTGTGTATGTATGTGTATGCATGTGTGCATGTGCATGTGTGTATGTGTGTGTGTGTGTGTGTATGTGTGTGCTTGTGTATGATTGTATGTGACTGTGTGCATGTGGGGGGGGTGTATGTGTGTATGGGTGTATATAAATGTGTGTGTGTGCATGTGTGTTTGTGTGTGTGTGTGCCCACAGAGGCCAGAAGGTTTGGATCCACTGGAGCTAAATTGCAGGCAGCGGTGTACCACACAACTTATGGAGTGTGTTCAGAGGAGGGATTGAAAGACTTGGCTTCTTCTTTCTTGTGGTCCCAGAGATAAAGCTCAGATCTTAGGTTTGGCTGCAAGCACCTTTACCTGCTAACCCACCTCACTGGCCTCTCTCTTTTTTCTCTCTCGCTGTCCCCTCCTCTCCTGCCAGTTTTCCTCCTCTCTATCTCTTCTTGTTAAGACAAGGTCTCCTAGAGCTCCATTTGTACTTGAGGCTGCCTTTAAACTCTGGACAGTTGCCTGCTTCCACCTTCCAAGTACAGGGACACACACACACACACACACACACACACACACACACACACACTTGCTATATCGCCCAGATTGTCCTCCAACGTTTCCTGAACTTCCTGCTTCCTCATCTTCAGGGCTCAGCTCACTGCTGTGGTCCACTATGCTCAGGGTTCTCGACGCTTCCTGCTTAGTCTCTCTTTTCTCTAGCCTTTTTATGTCCTCTTCCAGTCTCCCTGAGCCCCGTTGCATGTCACCACCTCTAGCTAACCCTTCTTTCACACTCAAGCCCCTTACACGTAAATTTGCATGAGTTCTCTGTGAATTAACCCAAGAAAGTCAACTCCTATCTGACCGCCAACCACGTACTGGGCATCATCTGAAAAAGCTGCACTCAACGGGGCGTTGTGACTTAGTGGTATAACCACTATCCTAGGATCCCCACTGAGAGACTAGGGGTGTGGCTCAGAGGTAAAGCCCTGCCTGGTTTGTGGCTCAGTGGTGGAGTACTTACTTAGCACAGGAGAGGTCCTGACTCAGTGCCCAGTACTGCAAAAAAGAAACAGCACTGATGGCCTGCTCCCCACTTCATCTGGGTGGGGGTGGGTATTTGGGGGACTTTCTGAACTATGAAGACCTGGTAAGCTTATCTTGGAGGCTCAGAACCTCTTCCTGACACCACTTTGTTCTCCCTCAGCCGGAAGGGGGCTGGGAAGGGTCGAGTTGGCGGCCGCTGGAAGTGAGACTGAGGGAGATTGACAGAGCACGTCCCACCGTGTGGAGCCCAGGAGCTACTGGAGTGCCCCATCTGTAACTCAAAATAAAGGGTCCCCAAACACCTGCTTACGTTCCTCAGGGTTGTTATTATGTGGCTGGCTGCGTGGGTTGACTGACAGCTCCACATTACCCGAGAGAGTCGTCAGCTCTCACTAAAGAGATTTCGAGTTCATGGCTAGGAGAAAAGCTTGTCTAGTCCTCATGAGATCCTGGGTTAAATCTACATGTCTGCTTAAACTAGATGTGATGGGGAGTGGCTGTAGTCCCAACATCTGGGAGCGGGAGACAGGAGGATCAGCGTTTCAAGGTCACCCCTTGGCTACAGAGTGAGTCCAAGACCATCCTGGGCTATATGAGATCCTGTCTCAAAAAATAATGACAGTACAGGTGGTGTTCGCACATGCCTTTAATCCCAGCACTTGGGAGACAGAGGCAGGCATATCTCACGAGTTTGAGGCCAGCCTGGTCTACAGAGTGAGTTCCAGAGCAGCAAGGACTACACCAAGAAATCCCGTCTCAACAGACAGACAGACAGACAGACAGACAGACAGACAGACAGACAAGCACCCCCACTTAAAAAAAAGTGATCAGGACTGATACAGGAATAGATCTCTAAGATGTAATTCTAGGGCCCAGGACATAGCCCAGCAGGTAAATGTGTGTATCCTGCCAAACTCTGTGGTCTGGGTTGAATTAGATCTCCAGGACCCACATGGAAGGAAAGAAGTAACACCAACAAGTTGTCCTCTGACTTTCACGTATGTTGTCATACAAAAGCATATATGTACAAATGACTATAAAGAGATGCGTTTCTGGAGCAGGAGAGATGGCTCAACAGTTAAACGTTTTGCTGCTCTCCTAGAGGACCCAAGCTCAATTCCCAGCACCTATGTCAGACAGCCCACAATCGCCTGTAACTGCATCTACAGCGTGATCGGATGCCCTCTAGTGGTGGACTTGTGTACCTGCATGAATGTGTAGACAAACATAAGTTTCTAATAAATCTTTTTTAAAAAGTGACATGATTTTAGAGGTTGGGATGGAAACCTCTCCTATAATTGCAGTGTCTGGACTACATTTGGAAAGTGATTTTTTTCTGTTCCTTAGTTGGAGGTGGGATGTTAATAATCTCAACATACCCTTCTTGTCACTGGACATCTGGAGACCAGTGTAGTGACAGTCACAGACAGGCCATCGTGTCCCCGAAACACTGATGGCCGCTTAGATTTACAATGCTTTTATAAAGTAAGTAACTTTTCAAAGGGCAGTTTTAAACAACACACCTGAGGGCATGCATAGAATCCCAGAATTTGAGAGATGGGACAGTAACCAGACCAAATCAGGCTAAAAATAGTCTGTGCACCGCTGTAGCCTTATTTTGTGGATAATTTAATAAAGTGTATTAAAAACATATCTATTTAGTATGTATCTTAGTAGGGTGTGCATGAATGCCGTGGCCAGGGAGTGAGAACCAGAAGACAGGTTTTGGAGTCAGTTCTCTCCTTCCCTGTGGATCCCAAAGACAGAAATATCCTACTTTTTGCATTGGGGAAGGTGTGTGTGTGTGTGTGTGTGTGTGTGTGTATGTGTGTGTGTGTGTGTGTGGTGTATGGGGTAGGGTTCAAGTATCTCATATTTCAAAGACCCTGGGATTATTCCTTTGGATTTATGATCATTGTCTCACAAGCCTGGAAGGTTTATGGTTTATTTCTCTGTATAAATCCAAGGATTATGGAGTGTAGACTGTTTTATGGCTTATTTCTCTGTATAAATCCAAGGATTATGGAGTGAAGTGTAGACTGTTTCAGTACCCTTAAGAAAAACGTGTTTTCCTCACACAAATTTTGACAGCTTTCTGTCCGACTTTGGTGGGTCTGTGTCTTGTCTCAAAATGTTTTTCACCTTCTCAAGTTGGATTTTTTGAGGAAGGTAATGTGAAAGACCACATTATTTCTATTAGGTGTTTATTCTTACCTGTTGGGTCTATTATAAAACTTCCAAACCTAGTGGAATATTACATTTTTTTCTTAAAGATTTATTTATTATGTATACAGTATTCTACCTGCATCTATGCCTGTGGGCCAGAAGAGGGCATCAGATCTCATTACAGACAGTTGAGAGCCACCATGTGGTTGCTGGGAATTGAACTCAGGACCTCTGGAAGAACAGACAGTGCTCTTAACCTCTGAGCCATGTTTCCATCCCAGAACATCACATTTTAGATTACAAAATCCCAGCCTGCCAGAAGAGCATGATACAATCTGAAATATAATTTTGGTCATGTTCGGGGGTTCTCGTTCTGGTATGCTCAGGGAATTATTACCACTAGAAAACGTAGGCTTTTTCTTGATCTGGAAACTGACCTTTTAGGTGCCTTGGGTTCTATTTGGAAGTCTGGACGCCTCTGAATCTTTTGGAGGCGTGGCCTTGAGACTACAACTTCCCAGCTTGCCCTATGTCATCTGATTTTCTTGAACTTTTCAAGGGAATTTCATCGTAATGTTAAAAAATGAGTTTGGAAGTAACAAGCTTTAATCTTGTTTGAAAACTCAATTTCCCGTGGGCTCTTGGTCTTCCTGATGCCTTAGGGAGACCATTCATTCATTAGAAATATTTTTTATTGCCTGCTCTCAGGCTCAGTTCTAGTCATTAGGACTAAGAGGTGCTCAAAGAAAACAAACCGAGTTTATTTATAGTCGATGGGGGAGAAGCAGATTAAGACCCAAAACAAAAGAAGTCCAGCGTGGTAGCTCTCTAATTCTATCACTGAGAAGCAGGAGGAGGCGGAGTTTTGTGAGTTCGAGGCCATTCTGGTCTACAGAACAAGTTTCATGCCAGTTAGGGCTACATAGTGAGACCCTGTCTCAAAACTAAAATAACCCTAAACACACACACACACACACACACACACACACACCAAACTCCTGTAATCTCAGCAATTAGAAGACGGAGACAGGAAGATCAAAAGTTCAAGGGCATTACTAGTGAGTTCGAGGGCCATCCTATCTCAAAACAAATAATAAAAAATACGCAAATTTTATTTCTGTATCTCAGGATCCGCTATCCGCCATCATTTCCCATCTGCCGTTGGGTAATGGCTTTATAAAGCACACTACATTTCCCAGCATGCCACAGGAGACTGGCCTCTCTACCCAGATTCCCGGCATTCCCTAGGGGCATGCTCTACTGTAGGCAATTTTCCTTTTGCTTCTTGGTTTTTCTGTGTAGCTCTGACTGTCCTGGAACTCAGGACCAGGCTCAGACCAGGCAGTCCTGAGTCCAGAATTCAGAGATTTGTCTGTCTCTGCCTCCCAAGTGTTGGGATTGAAGACGTGCCTTTTGACTGTTTTCATTCGACCCCTTC
The DNA here is from genome assembly GCF_963924665.1 of Micromys minutus. Classification (NCBI taxonomy): domain Eukaryota; kingdom Metazoa; phylum Chordata; class Mammalia; order Rodentia; family Muridae; genus Micromys; species Micromys minutus. The sequence continues at coordinate 32,023,763 of NC_137965.1, forward strand.
CAGCTCCGGATTTCTAAACGTGCCTCAGGATATAGTCTAGAAAGTCTAGAAAACCCATTTCCCAGAACTCCTGGCGCTTTACCTGCTGCCTCATTCTCTAACCTATCTTTACAAGTTATGCGAGGCTCCTCAATGGGGAGAAACTCCACTTCCCGGCTCGCAATGCGGGGGCTTCTTTTATCGCCTTCTCCCTCAGTGGTGATTATGCAAGTCTCAATCAGGACTCCATTTCCCAGAGGGCTTTGGGTCAGCGCAGTGACGTCAATCTATCGAGCGGGGGGGAGGGGACTGGGCGAGCTTCTGGGCGGTGCTTGTCGTGCGGCGGTTCCCGGCGGCCCCCGGGGCGGGCGGGTGGCGGCTGTTCGTCGCCCGGCGCTCGCTCGCTCGCTCGCTTAGTGGGCGGGCGGGCGGCCGGCGCGATGTCCGGCGAGGATGGCTCGGCAGCGGGCCCGGGAGCAGCGGCGGCTGCTGCGGCCGCTCGTGAGCGGCGGCAGGAGCAGCTGCGGCAGTGGGGGGCGCGGGCGGGCGCTGACCCGGGCCCCGGGGAGCGGCGTGCCCGAACCGTCCGCTTCGAGCGCGCCGCCGAGTTCCTGGCGGCCTGTGCGGGCGGCGATCTGGACGAGGCTCGCCTGATGCTGCGCGCAGCTGATCCCGGTCCTGGGTCCGGCGCTGCGTCCGACCCCACCGTCCCTCCGCCTGCCAGTGCCGTGCTCGACTCCACCAACGCCGACGGCATCAGCGCCCTGCACCAGGTCAGCGCCCCCGCCCCTTGTCTTCGCCACTCGGGTATCCTCCCTTCTCGGCCCCGAGCCACCTCCCCTCGACTCCATCGCTGAGGATCCCGCTAGCTCTGTGGCTGCCCCTTCTCTGTCATTCGTGCTGTCATCGCTCTTCGTGCATCTTTTGCAGTGTTGCTTACTTCTGTGCCTACGCTGTCCGGGTTTCTCCTTTCCTGGCTGGTACTTGTTTGACTGTGCTGTAGTCTTTCCTGACCAGGCCTGAGGTTTCGTTCTCCTGCAGTCTGACTTGACCCTCTTAAGCTAGGCCCAGGTCCTTCAGTGTCACTTCTTTGAAGGTCCGTCTTGTTTGTGCCTTCCTCCTCTTCCCGTGATCTGTGTTATTCATTGCAGCCTCAGGGTGGTCTTTTCCCTTCTAGGCAGTGTACCATGTTGTTGCCTTCAAAAGGCACTTACTCTTTTGGGTCACCCCTTTTTTTCTTTATCTTTTCTCCTCCCCTCAACCCCATGTCCTTTATTAAATTATCTTTTCATCCCACGTTTGAGGATCCTGCCACCTCTCAGAGGTTTCCCTGAAACTCTCTTTCTCTGTCCACATTATTTGCCTTTCTGGAAACTTGTAGTCATTAGCTTTTCCAGGAGCTGGACCACTTTTTCTTTGTTTTGTTGTTGTTTTTTCCTGAGATAAAGTCTTGCTATGTAGCCCAGGCCAGCGTCAAATGCAGGTGCTTACGTCTTTGCCTTTCTCATTTCTGGAATTACATGGCCACTTCACCTATCCTTGGACTTTATTTGGGCAATGCCCTTCTTCAAAAAGTGTGCCTTCTCTCTTGGATTTCTACCCTGTCACCCCCCAGAGGATTCTAGAACCTATTTCACTAAAACCTTGGGTATCCGAGACACATTATGTTTTCCTGTGCTCTGTGCCCAGTGGTCAGGACCATCTTGTGTTGCTTGGGTTCTTCTGGATTCAGGATGCTTTTATTCACAGTTCACACAAGAGCTACATCCTTCTTTTCCCACCTGCTCTAAATGCTGGTCAGTGTCAGTCTTTTGGTAGGCAGCCCTCTTTCATGGTAACTTCCATCGCTGGCTAGGATCCCCTGGTTCAGTTACTAGGAACACAGAGGGGCTCCTGCCTGTGGAGATGGGGAAAAAAGGGAGGGTATTTGACAGGTTTAATTTTCACACATGAGGTAGAGAAAAAACACTCAGAATCTATCCGTCCTGGGCTGGGATTTGACTTAGGTTGTAGAGTGGGTATCTAGAATGCAGGAAACCAGTTCCTTGGAAAGTGGAGGCAAGGTGGGTTGGAGGTTCGATGTCAGCCTCAGCTACACAGTGAGTTTGAGGCCATCCTAAGTCACATGAGACCTAATCACAAAAACTTCTCGGATAAAAAGTGTTATGTGGAAACTCCTTGGGGCGTACATGGACTACAGGTGTACCCTGGGAATTCACTCCCAGTGCTGTCTGGGACATTTCCCTTTACATACAGCACAGCACAATTTCCCTGAAGCCCCTCTCTGGGTCTCAGCATCTTTGACAGTCAGTCCAGGAGAGCAACTCAGACTTCTACCAACCGAGCTTCTGGCTCCTGAGCTTTTCCTTATGACCGCATTGCTCTCTTCTGGATCTGCAGGAGGCCACTCATCTGACAGGATTCTCCTCCCACCACAGAGACCTTGGGGAACTCACTCTTCAGGGCTTTTAGGAGGCGTAAAAGATTGGGAGAGGAGATTCAAAGCGAGCAGTTTTACAGAGCCAGTACACAGGGAGCTGGGGTCTAGAGTTGGGCAAGTGTAGTGTCAGCACCTCGTCTTGCCCTGGCTTTACCAGTGAAAGTTCCCAGAGGTAGTTTCCATCCTAGGAACACAGGGACATTTGGTCACTGTGGTGACTTCTAGTGTCTCCTGATTTCTACACCTGGTGCTGTGTTTTCAGTTTTAACCCCCCTTGGGGCAACAGCTTCTTGCTGTGATGTTTCTTGAGTCCCAGCTTCTACCTCAACAAGCAGTGGATAGTCTTTTTTTTTTCTTCCCTTTGCCCAATAATGGCTGAGTCAGGGCTGGGAGTTCAGAGTCCTAGGTTTGAATGTGAGAGATTGTGTGTTCAAACACGTGGGTCAGGGAAGAGGGGCAAGTCTGGACCCCTATGTCTAAGAAAAGGATTGGCTGGAGTTTTGTGTCTGAGGGAGGAGGAGGTGGGCCTAGATTCTTGGGTCCCTAGTGCCCAGCTTCAGGCATCTTTCACATGGATGCCTGTGCCCGGCCAGGTCCTTGAAAGGGAAAGGCCCATCTGCCTCTTTGCCCCCCCTCCAATCACCATGACAACAGGGTGGAAATAAACTGAGCCCAGAGTGAAGCCCAGAGTTCATCCCGTTCCCAGGGCACGTGTGGCCCCCCTCTTGCAGCCTAAATTTCCATGACTTCATGCTCTTGGCCCTTGTAGCTTCCTTCCCCCTTTCTCCAGATGGTTGAACTTGAAGAGAGGGTTAATTTTCATGAGGGCCCAGGAGTCAGGTCCCAGCCCCCTCCCTAGACTAAATGGTTCCAGTGTCTGGCCAGTGTCATCAGGGATTGGGACCAGCTCTCCTCTGGCCTTGTGTGTTGTGTGGCCAGGGTGAGACCCTCTCCCCAAGCTTTCAGTTCTTTTTAAAAAATTTTTTAAAGGTTTATTTAGTTTTGAGTACACTGTAGTTGTCCTCAGACTCACCAGAAGAGGGCATCAGATCCCATTTCAGATGGCTGTGAGCCACCATGTCGTTGCTGGGATTTGAACTCAGGACCTCTGGAAGAGCAGTCAGTGCTCTCAACCACTGAGCCATCTCTCCAGCCCAGCTTTCAGTTCTAAGGGTGAGGGAGTGAGGTATAGTGTGGTGTCTGGGATGTGTAAAAGATGCTCTGAAGAAAGCTGTGCACAGGAATTTAGGAAACATGCCCCTGGCCTTCAGCTCTGTCTCCGAGAGATGCTGCAGGTGTATCTTTTCTTCCTGTGCTATGAATGGAACTCAGGGTTAGGTGCGCATTCTGCCACTGCCTATGCTGGGGTGTCTGCTCAAGGCGCCCTGTCTTCTGGGAGACATGTCTGGGCCCTGGGGCTCCTCCATGTTAAGAATAGGTTCAGTGGTAACATGCAGGGACGGCAGCCCCGTATGTTCATGTGCACTTTTCCATCCTGGCTTCTGGAGCCTGCTCTCGTCTCCATGAACTCTTCATGCTCAGGTGACCCATGGAATAACTAGGGTGTTTAAGCGGCTGGTGGCTGGAGGACCATAGACATTGCTTTCTACAGTCCTCACTGGCCCTGGGTCACCTTGTAGAAAGGTCACCTTGCTGGGTCTCTGGCTGGGTGAGAGCTGATGGGCTTGTTCCCATCCTCAGGCCTGCATAGATGAGAACCTGGAAGTCGTTCGCTTCCTGGTGGAGCAGGGTGCCACTGTGAACCAGGCGGACAACGAGGGCTGGACGCCTCTGCATGTGGCTGCCTCCTGTGGGTACCTGGACATTGCCAGGTGAGGCAAGGCTTGAAGGGCGGGACTTGGGTTAGGTGTTGGGTCCAGGCCTGGCAACTCTGACCTTTCCCTGCCCCTAGGTACCTTCTGAGCCATGGGGCCAACATCGCTGCTGTCAACAGTGACGGGGACCTGCCTTTGGACCTGGCTGAGTCGGATGCCATGGAGGGGCTGCTGAAGGCAGAGATCACTCGCCGAGGTGGGCCTGTGGGATTAAGGACTTTGGAATTTGGGAGTCTAGGCTCAAAGGTCCTGCCCATTTCCTTGGACTCTGGCTCTTTATGCCTCTGTTTCTAACTCCAGTAAGATGGTAGTGGAGATACTGGGGTTACCAAAGGCTTACCAAAGGTCACCCTGGGCTTCATGAGATCCTATCAGCACAAATAAATCTGTATCTAGAGCCAGCTGGCGTATAGCTGGGTGGATCTCAGTCTCTAGTGCAGGACCTGGAAGGAAAGGGATTGTGAAGCAGGCTAGGTTGGGATGTTGTGGAGCTCAGCAGGTTCTCCAGGAACATAACAGATCATGTGAGGCACAGTCTTGGCTTCCCTGCTCTTGCACATTACCACCCAAGGTGGAAAGACATGGGTTTAACATTTTGGCATATTGAGTTTCAGATGGCTGAGTCACCTGGGGATGCTTGGTAGCTATTCAGTACCAAGAGATGGAGGTCAGAGGTTAGAAGCCTCCCTGGGTTGTAGTGCAGCGGCAGTAACAGTGGTTGAGCCGAGCTCCCCTTTTCCTGATTTTATTTTGGTAAAACTTCAAACACAGAAAAGTTGCCTTAGTACTATGACTACTACCTTAGACCCTTTCCTGGGCTTTATCACAGAATTTGTTAAATTATGTGTTTGGGGTTTTTGTCTGTAAGTACGTCTGTTCCACATGCATGCCTGGTGCCCACTGAGGCCATTAGATCCTTTTGCAATTGTGGTTACAGACAGTTGTGAACCATGTGGGCGCTGAGAATTGAACCTGGGACTTCTGGAAGAACATCCTGTGCTCTTAACCACTGACCTGTCTCTTTAGCCCTACTAGTCCTGGCTGGTCTGGTACTCACTATGTAGATCAGGCTGACCTTGAATTGGGAGCAATCCTGGCCAAGCCTCCCGAGCACTGGAACTATACATTTGAACCAGCACTCCAGGTGCTGTTTTAAAAGTTTTTTTTTTTAAAATTAGGTTTATTTAATATATCATTAATGTGAAAGCTTATGCATTTTGAGGGTCAGAGGACAATTTTTGGGAGTGGAGGTCCTCTCCTATCATGTGGGTCCTAGGGATGGAACGCAAGGTTGTCAGGCTTGGTGGCAAGCACCTTTACCTGCTGAGCCAGCCCACCAGTGTGGTTTTACAACTACTTCGAGGCTACAGTCAACATAGCAGCAGTTCCCCTATTCAGAGGGCTTAGTTCGTGGTTGTGTGTGGTCCACAGAGCTGTAGAGCCAATACCACATTCATTTTCAAGCATTTTAAAAAATATTTCTTTAAAATTTTATTTATTTTTTTATGTTATGAGTACACTGTACCTGTCTTCAGACACACCAGAAGAGGGCATCAGATCCCATTACAGATGTTTGTGAACCACCATGTCGTTGCTGGGATTTGAACTCAGGACCTTTGGAAGAACAGTCAGTGCTCTTAACCCACTGAGCCATCTCTCCAGCCCCTCAAAACATTTTTAAAGTCACCCTCAAAAGAAATTCTGTAGTTTTTAGTTCCCTTTCCCATCCCATCTCTAAGGCCTTCTGCCTTTAGGAATGTATCTGTGTGGGCATTTCACAGAGATGAAATTGCAGTCTAGACAGACACCCTTTACTGTTTGGTCCTGCTCCTCCCTTCCATAAATGTAAGCATCAATACCAGTCTTGATTTTTGCCTTTCCAGCCTGCCTTCCTCTCTTCCATTCCTCAGCTCTTTGAGACTATGTTGCTGATGTTGTAGACTGCCCAGACAATGGAGAGAACCTCCCTCCATCAGGCCCTGCTGTTCTGTCCTCTCCAACAAGGAGGTGAGGGCAGCTTGGGGCCTTTACTCTCAGTGCCACAAGGTGGCTTATTCTGTGGCCTGAGCTTCTCCCCCCACAGAGAGGCTTCAGTGAAGGTATTGGTCTTGACTTCCCCCAGCTGGTGCTGATGCATTTCTCAGATTCTGTTCTGCCAAGTCTGATGAATAGTGAGTTCAAGGTCTGTCTGAACTACAGATTGAGTTCAGAGCCAACTTGGGCAACTTAAACAAACAAACAAACAAACAATAAATAAATAAATAGCTGGAGAGATGGCTTGGTCCCTGAGAACACTTTCTGCTTTGCCAGAGGATCAAGTTCAATTCACAGTACCAGTATCTGGGCTCACTGTAGCTACATCGTCTGGAGAAAACTCTTGCCTCTGGTATCTTCTAGTACTGGATTCTACCTATGCACAGATACACAGGCACACACAATTAAAAATAATAAAAATAAAATCTAAAATAAAGAACAAAGAGTAGGGGCCTGGGTGCTACTCAGTAGTAGAACACTTGCCGAGTGTGAGCAAGTTCAATCCCCAGTACCACAGCACAGCAAAATCGGCATCCCAAGATTCAGATATACATAGTTTATTATTTTATTACTTAATTTAGTTAATTGGCTTAGGCTGTTGTGAAACTTACTGTGTAGTCCAGTGTGGTCTTGAGATTCTCCTGCCTTTTGAATTCTGGGGTTGCAGCTGTGAGCCTCCATGCCTGGCTCTCTTTTATATATTTTGTGGTGTTTGTAGTGAGAAAGTCACGTGCAGGCATATTTACAGTATCTTAGGGCGTGGGTGTGGCTTAGTAGTTCAGGCTGTGGCACTTGACCTAGTTTGTGAATTTCTTCCTCAGAATCAGGGAGAGTAGGAACTCCATCAGTGGATGGATAAGCAAAATGTCTACACAGATAAAAAGGAAAGGAACTGACTCATTTAATAGCTTGGATGAACCTTCTGGGCTTAAGTGAAGTCAGCCAGTCACACAAAGACATGTGCAGAGTTCCCATTTGCATGACTTACTGAGAATAGTCACACTTAGAGAGCTCCCAAAGTCATAGAGACATCATCAAGTGTGGTTTCCAGGTGCTGATAACCCTGGAAGTAGAACTGGCTGTGGTGGGTTTAATCCTGTCACATCACTTAATCCCAGCTCTTGGGAGGCAGAGGCAGGTAGATCTTTGAGTTTGGGCCAGCCTTATCTACAAAGGTGAATTCCAGGACAGCCAGGACTACACAGAGACCCTGACGAGGGGTGGCTAGGTGGCTCAGTGGGAGAAGCTGCTGTCTAGCTTGACAGTGGAGTTGGATTCCTGGGACCCACATAGTGGAAGCCGAGAAACTGTGATTATTATCCCACACATAGACAAATGAATGTAATAAAAATGGTAGTATAGAGTTACTGTTAGAGTTACTGTTGAATGTCTTTAGAAATTCAGTTCTTCCTATGCCTATAAATGCATGTATATGTGCACCTATGTTTGGAGGCCAGAGGTCAAAGTGTTCCTCTGCCGTACACTTTGATTTTTGAGACAGGGTTGCTCAGTAGCTTAGAGCTTGATGATTGGGCTTATTTGGCCAGCCAGTAAGCCCAAAGATCCTCCTGTCTCTGCCTCCCCAGTGCTGGGATTACAAGTGACAACCATGCCTGGCATTTTACACTGGTGCTGGGGATTGAACTCAGGTTCTCATGCTTGTGTGCTGGATACTTTACAAACTGAGCCATCTTTCTAAGCCCCAGTGTTTCTGTCTTTGGAGGTGGACCCCAAATGGCACCAGCTGCTTTGACGTCATGTCAGGTATGTTCTCTCACTGAGGTGCTTAGCAAGGCCTCTAGCAGTGCAGGCTGATGCCCAACTGGAGCACAGTAGCCCCACCCCTAAGCCTTTTCTCTGTGTGACGATCTGGCACATGGTTTCCTGTCAGACCCAGAGCCCATCACTCTGCAGGAGGACTTGTCACCCTGTGACTAGGCTTTGAGCAGAGTCACACAGAAGCCATAGGGGGGAGGAAAGTCAGGATGTGGTTCCTGAAGGAGGAAGTGCTGCCAGGTCCTAGCAGTTCTGTTGTGCCTCAGGCTTCACTCCTTTGGGGGACAGGGTAGGACAGGCCTGCAGCACACAGAGACCGGAGCAGCGGTCTGAGGTAGTTATGGGTGCCAGCTTGAGTAACAGAAAGACTGCGTGGAGGGATGCTCAGGCAGGGGTTGAACAGGATGGATGCTGCGGCCCCAGCGCCTCTCCTGCATTTGTCCTTGTAGGTGGTATAAGTGCATAGGAATGCTGCACAGTGTTTACTGTTGGTGAGAGGAAGGGAAGGCTGGTGCCGCCACCACACACTGGATGGCGCCTGATTTATAAGCAAGTGATCCTAGCAGGGCTCAGCTGACTTACCACGAAGCGGGGGACAGTGCATATTTCAGGCCTTACAGGGCATACAGTCCCTATTCTAATGACTTTACCAGCTGCTATAGAGGGAAGTGAGCCAAGAACAAGATGAGAGAAAACAGACGTGGCTGGATGCCACTAAAGCGTTATTTTCAGGCCAGTGAGATGGCTCAGTGGGTGAAGGCACTTGACATCAAGCCTGACCCCTGATTTCAGTCCCTGGGGTCTACTTGGTTGGAAGGAGAGAAGTGAGTCCTGCAAGCTGTTCCCTGACTTTATGCATGTGCGTGAGTGCAAATATATATTCACACAATAAAATAAATGTAATAATTTTTTCTTACAGCAAATTTGGTATACACACACACACACACACACACACACACACACACACACACCCTTTATTTTCAGGAGAAGGAATGTAACTAAGTCAGTAGAGGGACTAGCTGCACAAACTAAGGTCCTGAGTTTGAATTCCCAGCAACCACATAGCCAAGCCCAGCCAGTACCTGAAATCCTTGTACTAGTTGGGAGGCAGATGTAGAAGAATCCCTGTGACTTGCAAGCTGGTCAGGCTAGCTGAATAGCTAGTGATCCACTCTCAAGACAAGGTAGAGGGGCTGGTTGCTTAGTGGTTAAGAGTTCTTGCTGGTCCTCCAGAGGAGGGTTTAGTTCCTAGCACCCACACGGCACCTCTGATTCAGTTCTAGAGGAATCTGACATCCTCTTCTAGCCTTTTGTGGCACCAGGCACACACATATATAGGCGTACACATGTTATGTTACAAATAAAATAAAAACCCTAATTAACAAGCCAGCCCAAAACCTGTGAAGCAAAACTGAATAATACAAGCAGGTCTTGGCTCTGTGGAAAACACAGGGCACCCTGGAGCATGCACAGGAGTACTGGGTGGTTGTTGAAGAAAAGCAAAGGTACCCCACCCTTCCCCTTCCCTGCCACAGTAAGATAGAACTGTGCGGGTGACTCCCTTTAAGGAAGCAGGAGTCTGGAGGAAGAGGGCGGTCCTGGCCTTCCCTGCTCTGCTCTCTGTGACTGCACTGCAGATGGACTTTAGCCGCACATTCTAACACTGCTACCACGTAGCACCTAGCTACAGCTGGTGTTTGGATGGGGTTGGTCTTGGCTTGGGATGAAAAAGAAGATCCCTAAAACCTTTGAGGACTGTTTCTCGGCTCTCATTTATAGCTTTCTGGTGGAAGTGTGCAATGTGTATTAAGGAAGCAGCTGGTCAACCTTGGTTATAAGGGTGTGGAGTGAGTCTGGAAAGGAGCCGACTGTATTTAGGGGTTGAACTTGGAGCCTTATGTTTCCAGGCAGGCATCCTGCCACTGGACTAAACTCTGGTGGTTTGAGACAGGATACTACTTTGTTAGTCCTAGTTGGCCTTGAACAAGTAGTGAGTCTTTGCAGTTTACCCCCTTGTGTAGGTTTTTGTCTCTGTTTTGAGCCTAGCTTTTAACAGCTGAATCATCTCTTCAGCCCCTTTGTGTTGGTTTTTAAAGCCAGGTTCTGCCTGAAGGTCTTTGTCAGTGACACTCAGTGGAAATCCAGGGTGAACCACAAATGTAGTTTGAACTTTCCAAGTCATAGGCTGGGCATGTGGCTTAGTTGGTAAAATGTTTACTTGTTAAGCATGGCCCTCAGCTTGATCCTCAGCACCGTGTAAGCAAGGTGTGGTGGTGAAAGCCCGTGACCCCTGCACTGGGAGGTGGAAGCAGGCAAACAAGACGCTCATCCTCTGAGATGTAGTGAGCTTGAGGCCCATCTGGGAAATGTAAAACTGTCTCACACACACACCCCCCAAAACAGCAATAACCAATTTTTAGATTGGGTGCAGTTAATACAGTGAGGAGACGTGGGGAGATGGCTCAGCTAATAAGATGTTAGGTGCACGAGTCTTGTGACCCAAGTTTCCATCAGTTGGTGGCACTTGTGCACAGTTGTACTCTCAGTTTCTAAAGTGAGGTGGGAACATTGTCAGGAAGCTCTTTGTAGACCAGTCTGGTCTTGAACTCAGATTTACCTGCCTCTGCCTCCCAAGTGCTGGGATCTTTTGTTTTTTAAAATGTGTTTATTTTATGTATTGCGTATCTATGTGTATAGGTATTTTGCCTGTGTGCACAGATACATGCACTTCATGTGTGCATGGATCCCTTGGAACCAGAATTAGAAATACTTGTGAGCTGACCTGTAGGTGCTGGGATTTGAACCTGGGTCTTCTAGAGGAGCAGCAGTGTTTTTAACTGCTGAGCCTTCTCCCCAGTCTGCTGGATTTTTTTGTTTTTGTTTTTGTTTTAAGTTGTTTTTGTTTTTTAAACCAGACTCTGACTCTAGTCCAGGTTGGTTTGAAACTTACTATGAGAGGAAGGAGGAGAAACAGCAGTCAGGATGTAGAAAGAGAGAGAGAATATAATATATAAAGAAAAATAAATATATAAAGAAAAAGGGGAAAGAAAATTTTAAACATTTAAATCTTGGTCATCAAGTTTGTACTGTAAAGATTGAATTTAACTTGGAGCTCTGCATTTGAAAATAAAAAAGTTCTCATACATTAAACCCCCAAATGTGGTATAGGCTGTTCTCAAATTCACAGCGCTCATTCTGCTTAGGCTAAGGGCCTGAATCAGAGGTCTAAGCCACCATACACAATCCCATACTGAAGTTTTGCTTCACACCTAGGAGGGAAAGAAAGCAGTAGTCACAGTGTGTGAAGGTGCTGGACTATGAATTACAGTGGGTGGGATAGGAAAACTTACTTGGTATTAGGTACTGGGTTTGCTTGGGAAACTTGAGGTTTCATATTTAAAAATAAAAAACAGGTTACTAACTGATACGGGTCAAGACCAGTGGTTTCCTTTTTTTTTTTTTAGACCTCGGTGGTACCCAGGTCTGCAGAGAGCACAGTTGGGAAATACTGTATTAGTTCAGGCCTTCTGAATCCAAGCAGAGAACTGGATGAGAAAGACTTGTTGAGTCACTTGGCTAAGCTGTGACTAGTTGAAACTGTCACCTGGGTTTCCCAGGCCATCTTGTATGAGTTCACTTGTCACCTTCTCATCCCCAAGGTGTGGATGTTGAAGCAGCTAAGCGAGCTGAAGAAGAGTTGTTGCTCCATGACACAAGGTGCTGGCTGAATGGCGGCGCTATGCCAGAGGCCCGGCACCCCCGGACTGGGGCCTCTGCCCTGCATGTGGCTGCTGCCAAGGGCTACATTGAGGTGATGAGGTAAGCCAGGCCAGAGTAATTGTGTTTTGAAGCTTCTTGGTGGCTTTTGTCCTTTTCTTCTAGTCTACACACCTAAAATCAAGCATTTCCCTTTCCTTAGTTGTGTAAGAGGATTAAAAATTGTATTTGTGTGTGTCTGTTGGTATGTCTGTGTATGTGCATGTTGGTGTGTCTGTGTGTGTGTATGTTGGTGTGTCTCTGTGTGTGTGTGCAAACTTATATGAAGGTACATATAAATATAAAATTATAGATCATACACATAAAAATAAATTCAGCCTTAAAAATATGTCATTAAGTCAAGCACGGTGGTAGATGCCTTTAATTTCAATACTTGGGAGGTTGAGGCAGGATTGCTGTGAGTTCTTGATAGTCTAGAATATATAGCAAGACTTTGTCTTCAAAAAAAGAAAAAAGAAAAGGGTGCCTGATCTGGTGTTGTGCGTCTGTGTTCACAGCCCTTAAGAAGCAGTGGCAGGAGGATTGCTGGAATCTCAGGGCCAGACTTGTCTATGTACTGAGTCTGAGGCTAGTGATTTATAGTGGGATCCTGTCGTAAAAAGGCCTAGCACCCCAAATGGAGTTAGGATGAACTGCTACCTTTCTGCTGTTCATACTGGTAAGGCTGTAGGCAGGACTTAAGACCTTGTACTACCCCAGGTTTACGGCATGTCTTTACTGCTCTGCTCCTAAGGGAGAGGCTTCAGCCTCTGTAGTTTCAGTATGATTTCCAGGTCTGAGGTTGAGCTCTGAACCCATCCCTTCTTAGAGACAGTATACCCTAAGCATCTGAGTTCAGAGGCTACACCCTTCTTCAGACATGACTCTCACTTGCAGATGTGACCCATTGTAACTTCAGTTCTTTCAAATCCTATTTTTAAATGTTGATTCTTAAACGCTTTAACCTCCTTTGTAGCCCATCACCCACCAGAGGTAGTAGAAAAGAAAGAATACAGAGGACATGGACCTTTTTAGAAAGGTTCTTTGGGGCGACACCTGTCTGTGTTGTCTGGAAATCGGCAGTTCAGGTCATGGGTCTCAGTGGCAGCTCGATCCACTTGCAAACACTTCACAGATACACCAGCCGTCTAGTTTGGTAGAGTGGGTTAGCAACAGAGGTGACATGACCTAATAGAGACAGTGGGGCTTCAGCTCAGCTCAGGAGGGACGCCAGGAGAGGGACACCAGAGGTTCTCGGCTATGCCTTTCTCAGGGAAGTGAAGACTCGAGACCAGCATGTGTTGCACAGTGAGCTGTACCAGCAGGCCAAGCTGTCTGTCAGTCTGTGGGGTCCTGTTTATACCACATTACTCATTCTCCATTTGCCTTGGCTCAGCGCTTCAATCCATCAGTCCAAGTCCGTGGAAGTGGCAATAAACTGTAGCACACCAGCAGACGTTTTTGGTGTGTTTCTCTCTATGGAGTCCCAGCAGATGCAGCTCAGCTACACATTGTAATGCAGACCAATACATGCATACTGTTAGCAAAGAATCCTTCATCACGTCTCCTTTCCTGTGTCTGTTTCTGGGAAACGTCCTTCATGAGGTGGCCTTAGTCTTCCACACCTGTGTTCACTTTAACAAAACGTCCCTTCATGTGTTGCCCAGCAAAGCGCCATCCAGCCGACTTTCAAGGAACCCTCAAGTTTCCACTTGAGCCCATTGTGAGTTCCTCACCTGTTATGGTATCTACATCTCAAGTCAGTCAGAAACAGAGGCAAAGGAAGCAAATGTGTACTCCCTTTTCAGGAGAACATTCCAGAAGTGTGTGCACACCTAATGACTGTGTTCCATTTACCCAATTCTCATCATTTGACCATTCCTAGTTGCAAGGAAAGCTAGGTTTATTTTCACACGACCGTATGTCTGGCTAATTGTTGCATGGTGTGTGCGTGTAGGCACATGCAAGTCTGTGGGCACTTGTTATGTGTGGGTGCACATTCATGTGTGTGTGGAGTCCCTAGGTTGATGGTGTATTTTTTCTAGTTGCGACAGTGTCTCTGGCAGAACCCTGAGCTTGTCTTTTTGGCAAGTTTAGCTAGCCATCTCCCTCTGAGGGTTTTTGTCCCTTCCTCTGCCTGCTGGCATTACAGGTGGCCTGCCATGTCCACTCAGTTTTTAAGTAGGTGCTGGTGAGCAGAACGCCTGTCTGTGCTTAAGCGCTTTACCCACTGAGCCAGCTCCCTAGTTTGCGAGGGCTGCTAAGTGGAGAAAGTGTATTGATACTGTGCGCAGCCTCGTTCTCTGTCACAGAACTGAAGCACCGGGGCTTAGGGATGTCCATCGGGGGGGGGGGGGGGCGCAGGACGTCAGCATATTTGTCTAGAGTCTCCCTGTGAGGGCTGTGAGGGTGACTCAGAGGAAAGCACTTGCCTAGCATGTGTTCCTGTGTCCCAGTACCAGCTCTGGGAGAAAACTGAGTGATTACAACTTATGTCTGCTCGTTTGACCTTCTCAGTCATGTCATCAGTCTTGAATCTCTGACCTTTCTTCCTTTGTGTCCCGCTGGGATTCACAGTGAGAGCCACCATGGTTTTCATGTGAGATAGGTCATGCTGTAAGTCCTGACTAGCCTGGTACTTGATAATAGTTATCTTGCCTCTGCCTCTTAGTGATGGGATTGCAGGTGTGATTTTGTGATGACCTCTTTGCGTGGATTTGTATGTATACTCATCCGTTCACTGAATTTGCTGTTACTGTTTTTAACTATATTAAAAGTTTTACTGTTACTCTCCCCATTAAAGTAGAGGTAAATATTTACTTAATGTTAGATGCTGGCCTCCTGGGCTGGTCTCAAACTGCCCATCCTCTTAGCCTTCCTGGCATTTCAGGTATGTACCATAGCCACCACAGCTAATGACAGATGTGATGGGCTGGGTCATTCTATTAAATGGCTGTCCTTCCCGTTTAAAGCCCACCAGGTGCAAGTGCACCCCTGACTCAGTTGTTGGACATTGGTGTAGCAATATCCAGTCGAAATGACTCAGTAGGTAAAAGTGCTTGCCACAGAAGAGCCTGGTGACTTGCATTAGGTCTTGGGACCAGTGGTGGAAGGAAAAGACGAATCCTGACTATTGTCCTCTGATCTTCATACATGCTGTGACATGTATGCTCATATTCACACAGATTGCACACACAATAATAATAAATAAGGCTTTGAACCTTGGCCTCCGGCTCACTCCATTTCTTTCAAAAGAGCCCTTGCTCCATTCTGAGTTTGGAGAGCACCCTGGTTGTTACTTTCTGGAAGGTCATTGACTGAGTCAGGCTCTTTCAACTCTAGCATTCTGAAGTTTTAGATGTGATTCTGTGATGGGGCTGCCCTGTATGTTGGAGGAGGTTGAGCAGCCTCTTCAGCCCCGACCCGCTAATGCTACCTGTCTCTGCCTGTATTAGGATTCCACTGATGATGTTTCCAGAGTGTGTGTGTGTGTGTGCGCGTGCGTGCGCGCGCGCGCGCTAGTCTTTCTGTCTGGGACTGTGTGTGATGCTTAACATGGTTGAGAACTAGTATTCTAAAACAACTTGGTTCTAGAATTGCACAGGCCTTCGTGGGTCACACCCTCTTAAGGTTTGGGTTAGTGGGGGGTCTTGCACCTCTCTCATCACCCCTTATCCTATCACTGCTCTGACTCTAACATGGGGATTCAAAGACTGGGATCCTGTGCTGTGAGGATCCTCTTATGAGTTTGAATTGTAGCTACTGGTCCAAGGGAGGGCTGGTTGCCAGCAAATCTAGTAGTGTTTTTTGTGTTGATCAGTAATACTGTGGCCGCAGAACAAAATTTGAAATTAGTCATTGATCTCGCTTGACCCTTGATCCCAGACTCCCTGTCTCTTAGGTTGCTACTCCAAGCTGGCTATGACACAGAGCTCCGGGATGGAGATGGCTGGACACCCTTGCATGCAGCAGCCCACTGGGGTGTGGAGGATGCCTGCCGGCTGCTGGCTGAGCATGGCGGGGGCATGGATTCGCTGACCCACGCGGTAAGGGTCATGTCAGATGGTGGGGCAGGGTAGGGGGAGAAGCCCTCACATCAACATCATCTGCTTCGTTCCGCTACTTCAGGGGCAGCGTCCCTGTGACCTGGCTGATGAGGAAGTGATGAACCTTTTGGAGGAACTGGCTCAGAAACAGGAGGACGTGAGTCTCCACTCTAGTTTGCCTCTTTACTTGGCAGCTCTGAGGAGGTAACAGTAACTGGGATGGCTGACAGCCTTTGTCCCTTGACACCCTCAGTCCTGGGACCTTCTGTTTCCATCTGGTGGCCCAGCTCTGGTAGAAGTCTATGAAAGGGGGCATCTCTGGGTATATGGAGGAGGTGAGGCTGTGTTTCCTCTCTGCTTGGTGAGGAGAGAGCTGCGATGTCTCTAGTGAAGGGATCATGGATGTGGGCCCCAGGTAGGTGGCATAGGCTGGAATTTTAGTATTTAGTGAGGTGGCCCAGACATTGTGGGAGCCAGCCAGAAGACCCACTGGAGACGTTCTCCAGAGATGAGTACTGTGGCACACTGAGATACAGGAGGGCATGGGCAAGTGGTATTTCTGGTGGAGCACTGCTGTGAAAAGATGTGGGTTTATGACAACGACTTCATTTAGTCTGGGAAGACGGCTACTGACACTGAGCTGAGAGCTTGTCTGTGACCACAAAGGAGACGAAGAGCCACCTGCCCTGGCCTGCTCCTGCTAGCAGTTGACTATTGTCCTAGATGTGCTGAAGAGTAGAGAGGAGGTCTGAGCGAGTTGCTAGCTCCTGTGAAGTTGAAGAATCCCTCTGGGAATAAGACTGGAGGCCAGTGACAGTTGGATCAGGCCAAGCCTGGGAGAGCTTGCATAAGCCCCAGATATGGCATACTGTCAGGATACTGAGTTCTCGTGTTTGCAGAATTCTGCATAAACTGTGGCTAGCCCAGTTATGTGTGTTGGCCATGGAGGTTGGAAAGGGGCACAGAGGGGGAAGGGGAAGCTTGGAGATCCAGAAGGGATTGTACCCTCTGGTCTTCCCCAGTTGTCCCCTTTCATCCTCATAGCTTCGGAACCAAAAGGAAGCCACTCAGGGCCGAGGCCAGGAGTCACAGGTCCCTTCAAGCAGCAAGCACAGAAGGTAAGAAATGGCTAGGCTTGGGGTGGATTGAGTTTACCACTAGACTTGGACAGAGACACTCTGTCTTTTCCCTAGAAGCTCAGTGTGCCGTTTGAGCAGCCGTGAGAAGATCTCCCTGCAGGATCTATCAAAGGAACGTCGGCCTGGTGGGGAAGGAGGACCTCCTATTCGAGATGAGGATGAGGGAGAAGAAGCCTCAGTTGGTAGGGATGCTAAGACCCTTCGGTCTGAGGAAGGAGTGCTGGGCCTGGATTTGTGGGACTCCAAAATATCAGAGGTAGCTGACATCTCCTTTGACATTCCCTTTCTGTTGCTGTACCACAGAGCACCCAGCTGTGGAAGCAAGAGCCCTTAATGGTGTGTCTTCCCCTGTGTCCTCCAGCCCTAAGAGCCCTGTGGTGAGTCTGCTGACTGCAAGCTGATGTGAGCTTGGGGCCATGGCAGGACACAGTAGAACTCCCACCTCCATCAGGAAGATGGCCTTTTGACTTGCTTCCTAGGTCCTTGTGGACAACAAACTAGTTTTTAGTGGCGCCTGTCCTGGCTGTAATTTACTGTGGTTCTCCTGGAGTTATACCCTTAGCTTCTGGGGAGAGGGATCATTGCTTTACTCCGTGATGGAGACCTTCCCTCTTCTCCCAGCTGCCAGAAGAGGCTCCCTTCTCCAGGCGCTTTGGTCTCCAGAAGACAGGGAGCTCTGGTGCCCTGGGTCCTTCAGAAAGGAAGGGCACAGAGGGAGTTCTTGGTCTGCAGCGCTCAGCCTCCTCCTCCGTCCTTGAAAAGGCCTCTACTCAGGTCGGTGTCATCAAGTGTGTTGGATCGGGAGAGGTGGGTGGGCACCCAGGCTTCTGCCTGGGACAGCGTACCTCCTTTATTTTTCTCTTGCCCTCACAGGCCAGGGAGCCCCGTCTTGCCAGAATAACCCCTACCCCTGCCCAGAAAGTGCCAGAGCCCTTCACCCTGTAAGTACCTGGAGCAGGACAAGGGGACAGGTCTGGTGCTTATCCTGGCACCTGAGATCCTGTGAAAGTCCTAAAGGGGCATCTGTTCATTATAAAATTCCCGGTGCTGTGGTCTGACTGCTTCAGGGCTTTTGCTCCTCCTGTGGAATCCTTACCCTCCTTCCTGTCTGCCTTTGTTCTCCTCACATTTCCCTGGGCCCCCAGGACTGCCTTGGTAACATGGACTCTGTGCATACCCCCTGGCTTCTCCTCACGCTCCTCACACTCCACACATGCCTTTTGGGCTACTGTTCGGTTTTTTTTTTTTTTTTTTTTTTTTTTTTTTTTGTCTGTTTTGCCCAGAAATGACCCATTTCAGTAGTGACAACTGTTTTGTTCTCTGTAGTCCCTCCCATGCCTGGCACAGAATGCAGGCTTGAGGAATATGTGCTGATGAATGAATCCATGCAGGTGTGAGGCTGCCACGCCTCCTTCTTTGGGTCACTCTGCTCCACCGTCCAGGAGGGAGCCTGGATCCCCAGTGAAGCCAAACACCCTCACAGCCTCTGCAGCACCCCTGGCTGACTCCAGGGATCGTCGGAGGTAAAGAGGCTGGGGGCGAGCAGCACTGAGACAGCAGTGTTGGGGTCCTTAGGGCTCCCGGAGTACTGTTGGTCTAAGGTCTGTGGGGGCTGAAATGTACACTGCTAGGCTGTGCACCCTTCTATAGTGTCTGTCATTCACGGGTGTGACAGCGGACAGGACACTGTCTCAGTTCAGGGTTCTCCACTCAGGTCCTACCAGATGCCTGTGCGTGATGAGGAGTCTGAGTCTCAGCGGAAGGCTCGCTCCCGCCTTATGCGACAGTCTCGGAGGTCCACACAGGTGTGGGCTTGGGCTGGGGCCTGTACTCTTGGGTCTGAGGGAGGAGGGCTGGGCCAATCTCCCTGATTGTTCTCTCTGCTAGGGTGTAACTTTGACAGACTTGAAGGAAGCAGAGAAGGTGGCTGGAAAGGTCCCAGAGCCAGAGCAGCCTGCCCTGCCCAGCCTGGTGAGCAGGGTCAGGTGAAGTAGGTTGGGTGGAGCCCATCTCCCTATTTTCTGACTGTGTGCCTTCCTGGCAGGACCCTTCTCGGAGACCTCGCGTCCCTGGAGTGGAGAACGCTGAGGGCCCTGCCCAGAGAGGTGAGGTCTGCTTTCTGGGAAGTCTTTCCCTAGGGAGTCATCCTGTTACATCCTTTAACATAAAGTCTTTTGTTAACTGGGGGATGGAAATCAGGTTCCCTGCACAGTGGACAAGGGCTCCTGTAGTAGTGTCTGGGCTGATTCCCGCCAATTCCCCAGCAGAGGCGCCCGAAGGGCAGGGCCAGGGACCACAGGCGGCCAGGGAGCATCGAAAAGCTGGCCATGAGCGGAGGGGGCCAGCAGAGGTGAGCACGGTGCTGTGTGGAGGGTGGGCGGGCTGGAGGGAGGATAGGCCTGGACATTGGGTCCTAAACTCTTGGGGGTCTTCTTCAGGGGGAAGAGGCGGGGCCTGTGGAACGGAGCCTAGAGTGCAGGTATGCTGGGTCACGTGTGGAGGCTGGGGCACATTTCTGGGGTAAAATTGGGTTCCTAAGGCCTGTCTCTTTTGTCCAGCGCTGTGGATGGTGGATCCATGGTCCGCAGGCAACGCTCACAGAGAGACCTCATTCTAGAATCCAAGCAGGAACACGAAGAGCCTGATGGAGGCTTCCGGAAGGTGCAGCATCCCACCCCGTGCCCTACCCTGCCCTGTTCTGGTTTAAGCTGATGGCTCACATTCGGCCCCTTCTGAGTCTGCCTGCATCCTCTGTTTTCCCAGTTGTACATGGAGCTCCGCAGGGAGAACGAACGACTTCGTGAGGCCCTGACGGAGACCACCCTGCGTCTGGCACAGCTCAAGGTGGAGCTGGAGCGGGCCACACAGGTAAAATATGGTAGGGTGATGAGAGGCAGAGCTCCAGTGGGGAGGGGCCTGGCCCTGGCTGGGAGGTTGGAGGGTTCCTTTCACTGGAGACAGTGCTCTGGCTGGACTAGCTCCTGACTCCAGGTCTTCTCTGTCCCCACCAGCGACAGGAACGTTTTGCTGAGAGGCCTGCCCTCCTTGAGCTGGAGAGATTTGTGAGTTGGGCTGCAGGGGGTGGATCCACTGTGTTGCAGACTGTCCCTGCCCCTTGTCCTCACCCTGCTCTGAACCTGCCCCTGTGCCTTGCAGGAGCGCAGGGCTCTGGAACGCAAGGCAGCAGAGCTGGAGGAGGAGCTGAAGGCCCTGTCTGATCTCCGGGCTGACAACCAGCGGCTCAAGGATGAGAATGCAGCGCTGATCCGAGTCATTAGCAAACTATCTAAGTGACTCTGAGGAGCTCCCGCACCATATTTATACTGCTGCTTCTGACACACGCACCCCTACCCCCGCGTGAGCATGAGTGACAAGGCTCTGGGGGAAGTTGCTGAGAAGCCATATTCTCTAGGGACCTTAGAAGTCCTAAGGAGGAAAGAGTCCCTGGGAATCAAGGGGACCTCCCTGAGGTCAAAATAGAGGTAGGAGGCTGAGCCAGGAAGGGAGACGTTGTGGAGAGTGGACAGGCACCAGAGATGGGACCAAAAAGGAAGCAAGGACCAAGAGATGCAGAGATCAGTATCCAGAGGCAGAGTGGTTGCCCCGGGGTCCCTCCTCACGTGTGATGCTACCCAGTACCCTTCCCCCTCCCCAGCAGGGATCCAGGAATGTGCCAAGAGTCCCACTGGCCTCTGCCAGGTGGGCCTGTATATAGGGTCCATGTGCAATAGGGAGGGATGTTTTCTATTTTTGCTGCCTCCTCTCCACCCATTGTCTGGGGAGGAGGAGAAGGTATTTTTGAGACAAAGCACAGGCTCCATAAATAAAGTTGTGACATTGCCACTCAGTGACTTGGTCTCCTGCTTGTGGGCTCAGGCTGACTGAGTCCATTTGGGTGGGGCACAGTTGGGGGCAAGGCTGGAGTGTGCTTACAGGTGTGGGAAGGGCACCTTGCTAAAGTGAGGATCCCAGATAATATGGGGAGGATTGGGAGGAAGCTCATGGCACTGTGATATGGGGCTGGGCACCCAGGTTTCCCTCAGTTCCTCAGGAGTGGAGCTGGTGGCTGGTACTGAAAAGATGGGATGGATCACATAGGGAACTCCGCAAACGTAGCTTCTCCGGAAAAGAAGTGAAGGCAAGTTCCTTTAGTCCTCCATGGCCACATGGACTGCAACAGCAGGAGCCAATCCTGAGATGCAGTGTGCCTCCACCCTTGCAGTCAAGAGCAACTGCCTACACTACCAGCTTGGCTCTGTTCTGCTTATGTGTCCCAGGAGTGAGCAGCTCCAGCCAGGAGTCAGTGCTCCGAGGAGAGAGGCAGCCAGTGTACGGGTTTCAGCAGTCGTGCTGTGGAGAAAGGGGAAGAGGGCAGTGCATGTGGGTGGGTGGATGTTGTCAGGTGGACTGTATATATATGGTGTGCATTTTGTGTGGTGCATGGCAGGGCTGATGTGGGGTATGGGTTATATGTGGTGTATGTTGGGTGTGTATCTGGTGTGTGTATGGTGTTTATGATAGTCAAAGTGGACCCAGGACACGACACAGATACTAGAAGGTAGCAGAGTGAGCCATATGTCTGAAGGAAGTACATTTTCCAGGCTGAGAACTAGGAATGCAAAGGTCATAGGGTAGAGTGGGCTGGCGTACTAGGTGCAGGAAGATGCTTGGGACTGAACAGCAGAGGACAGAGCTGAGGTGCGACTTTGTGCTAATGACTTGAGCTCTGAGGTGGGAGGTCTGGCTACCGGACCATCTGACTTGAGTTGTAACAGGTCCCCCTGGCTGTACCTTGATAGAGATTGGAGTAGTGACGGACAGGGTGATCAACAAAGGATGAAGTCAGGGTAAGCAGATAGAAATAATCAGATTCCAGACCATAGAGAGCTACAGGCATTGATGCTCCAGCAGGCCAGCTGGTCCCTGCCAGCATTTCAGCAGCCTGGGAGAAAAACAATCTGGGCAAGCTGCTCATGATTTTAGTTTCTCTTAGAAATGAAGGCAGCAGGGTATCTGCCAGGAATCCCAGCAGTCAAGAAACTCAAACAGGAGGATTAAAACTTTGAGGCTATATCCAGACTGTCTCCAACAAAACTAATGGACCAGCTAACCACCTGACAGGAGGAATGGCAGGCAGTGACTAGCGCTGGGAGAACCAGGGCATTCCTGGCAGAGCCAACAGCACCAACAGTCGAGTCCTGAGAAGAGAGGAAGGGGGCCCTGAACCTGGAGCGGTCACGTGCATCAATTCTCATGCTGGGGTTAGGTTTTATCCCCTATGTCAGGAAAGCCAAGGAACATGCTTGAGGAGTAGACAAGGAGAGCTGCGGGGCAAATGTTCTAGAAGGAAGGGGCATAGTGAAGCTGTCAGCCCAAAGGCTGGCTTGTTGGGTTTGAGGTGTGCCACCTGGTGGCTCAGGTAAGAACGGAACTGCTTCGGTAGCAGAGGTCGACTGCACTGATGGGACTCTTGGAAGTGTTTAGGATACAAGGAGAAGCGCCACGGTAGGAAAATGAAGACCTTAGGGATATCTAGTCTGAATGAGGAAACCAGCTCTTATCTGTCACCTCAATAAACCGGATAAACTACAGGACTTGGCAGGGAGGAAGTTCTTGAGGGGACTGGAAGACCCAAGAGCCTACAGCATGCCCAGGCAACATCCAGATATCCATAGCTGGATCCTCGGTGGCTGGCACAGGCATCCCTGGCATGCAGGCGAGCTGAGCCAGAATGATGGACGCTGCTCCAACCAGCAGAAGCAGTAAGTGCGAAATGCCTGTGATTGAAGGGATTGGCCTAAAATAGAGTGGGAGGAGACACACCCCGGCCTCCGTGTTCGAAAGGAAAATTCCAGGTCTCATGCTAGGTGACACGACCAAGAACAGCGAGGAGCCAGGAAAGGGTTTTGGACTAGAGATCGTAGGTAGTGCTAGAGTGAGGGTAGGCTGGCGCTTAAGAGGAAGCCTGGGTTGGAATCTCCAGGTTTATGGAGAGAAAATAAGGGGTGTCTCCTAGAGAGATTTCTGGCTCCTTGGTAGCCGACAAGAGAGGGGGACAGCAGGTGGACATAGCCTAAAAGGAGGCTGTTTATAGTGCATCACAGCGCACAGGGCCGTCATTGAGCCTCTTGGACGTGCCTCTCTGGTAGTGTCTATACTCCGTCCCCTTCCCTGTTCCCGTCAGTCTGTCTGGAAGGGTTCGGGTCAGCAGTGTCAGTGCAGTCTGCCCGCCAGGATAGCGGGGAAACCCAGGGTGGGCGATTCTTTATGGCATCTACTGGCGATGGGGAGGAGTCTGGCGACTGTTGTCCTACGGGGCGCTGGGAACCCCACCGTCTCATCACGTTTTGTGAACGAGCCAAAATCAAATGACTTCTGTTTTGGTCTCGCCTTCTACTTTTTTCTTTTGCTTCTCCATCACGGCCTCCAACTCAGACACTTTTTCTCTGTCCTTGGAGGATGAGGTGAAAATCAAGACCTGAGTATGTGAATCCTGGGCAACGCCCCCCTCCTCGCACCCCTACCCCCGCCTTGCCCAGGCCTGGGCGATTCTCTCACCTCCAGCAGCGCGCGCTGCACAGTGACTTGGCTGTACACTCTCGCTCCTTCCTCGGGACACACCGCCCGCAACTCTTCCTTTTGCAGCGAGAAGAGCTGTGCGCCAGTCAGCACGCCGAGCGCATCCACAGTCCTAAGAAGGCAGCAGGGGCCATCACAGCTCAAACGCCTTCAGCCCCACCAATCATATCACAGCCACCTAGCTGCTTCTCCAATCAGAGCTCTCAAGCAAGGGAGTAGGGCGGGGAGACTCAGAAAAGGAATGCTCTTCCCGTAGTCTCTGTCATTGAGCGTTGTAAATTGCCCCAGTTTCCCCGCTCCGACCCCTAGACCAATTGAAACCTCAACTTCCATTGTTACTCTCTGTAGAGTAGCAGCGGGACCCCACTCACCCGGAGCTAAAGCCCTTGGTCTGCAGCCAGGCACGGACCACCGAGGCCTCAGAGCGCGGGCTGAGCTGGGGCTCCGGGGCTCGGGGTCCCGGGGTTACCCGGCTGGGACCCGAACGGCCCAGAGCCAGGCGCGCCTGCAGCTCCTCGTTGACACAAAGCATCTGGGAGAATTTCTCTGCAGGGGGGAAACCGTGAAGGAGGGAGTGGGCACTCAGGGTGCCCGCAGGGATTCGGGTGGAGCCTGAAAAGTGAAGACAAGAATCACTTCCCAGAGTGACTCTCCAGTACTCACCCTTCTCGCTGGGGTCCATACTGTTTAGACTGTCGCAACTGTCCCACTGGGGCCGCATCTGAGTGGGGGCTGGAGCTGGGGCAGGTGGGGGAGGAGGTGTGCTAGTCTCCTGGAAGGGAACGAAGTGGGGAGAGACAGAGACAGAGATAAGCTTTCACCCCTTTCTCAAAAACGGAACACTCAGTTTCCCAAGTAGTACCCTTCACACCTAATTTTCTTAGTCCGCATCCCCAGGACCCTGAAGAAGCAAGAATATGCGGACTTACTAGGTTTCTTGTGGGACTTTGGCTGCGGTGCACCTGAGGTCCAGGGTGGGGTGTCAGGATATTATAGGGTACATAGCCCTCTTGTCCCTGATGGTTCCGAACCTTCCACCATTTGCGCCTGTCATCCAGGACCTAGGTGGAATAAGCAGAAAATGTGTGCCCTAGTTCCATGCGTCTATGCAGAACCGGCCAATTCCAGGGTCCTAGGCCCCACACAGCTAACCTCCAACACATCTCGGTGCTTGACAGACAGCTCGCTGCCGTTTCGGGCCTGGAAGTCATAATTACACAGAACCCATTTTCTGGCTTTCTCTTCTGACTGGGACTCAGTTTCCAGTTCTGGATCTTGATGACTAGGGAAAATGAAATGGGTAGGAGGTAAGGAGGGAGCCAGCCTCGATGGTCTGGATTGTAAATTGCTAATGTGAGGTGGGGTTAGAGCTAAGCAGGGGCCAGAGCAAGGTCCCAGGTTAATATGTTAATGCAGTCTTGACATGGAGTCACAGCTTAAATATAGTTGGCTCATTTCCTTGCCTGGCACCATGCAGTAAACATGATGTATTATGATTACTGTTTAATTCTTTATGGGGTGGTAGGGATTGAACCCTGGGCCTTGTGCATGCTAAGGAAGTACTTTACTTCTGAGCCACACCGCAGACAGTTGAACCATGGCCACAATCCTTCACTGGTTGGATTCTAGGCAAGAATTCTACCATTAAGCCACACTCCCAACCCCTCACTACCGGCTTCTCAGGCAATCACTCTACTCCTGAGCCCCCAAACCGTTACTGGTAGATTCTAGGTAAACGCTCTGTCACTGAGCTACAGTCCAGCCTCTGTTTTATTTTATGTAGAGATGTATTTGTCTGTGTGTAGGTCTGCACACAATTTGTGAGCCTGGTGCCTGCAGAGACCTAAGAGAGTGTTGGATCCCCTGAAACTGAAGTTATAGGTGGTTAGGAGCTGCACGTATGGGTGATGGGAATTGAGTCCTGGTCCTCGGGAAGAACAGCTAGTGCTCTTAACTAAGCCATTTCTCTAGCCCCGCCCAGGCTTTTAAAAAATTTTTTTATTTTTTATTTTTTATTTTTTAAATTTTGAGGCAAGGCCTTGCTGCTTTGCACAGGCTGGCCTTTGAGCTCACTCTGTAGTCCAGATAGGCCCAGAACATTTGATCCTCCTGCTTCATGCTTTTGAGTAGCAAGGATGACAGGATTTGAGAAATGGAATTATGGCCATTAGTTTGCTTTTTATAGGGAAGGAACTGAGGTACAGTATAGTTATGGTCAGGACTAGAAAGAAAGGTGAAACCTAGTTGGCCCCTGGCAGTCCTTGCCAGGGTCACTCTGATGCAGCTAGGTTTGAACTCGAGTTAAGCCCACGGCCTTGAGCTCTCTGTAAACCACTCACAGTACCAGAGACTTCTCACATTTCCAGGCAAAGAAACTACAGCCAGAGAAGGTAAGTAAAAAGCTGGAGGTGCCTAGTCTGAGATTCAGAAGCAGGTAGACAGAGAAAAGGGTCCTGCAACACCAGATAGCTTGGGGGATGGTTGGCTCTGGCCCCCCAACAAGAGAGACCTCATCCCAAATCAGGCCTACCTGTGGAAGGGAGAGGGGGGCTCTTCAGGGTCTTGGCACCCCCTGTGTGGGGCTGACAGCTCCCAGTTTGCCGTCCCTGCTGAGACCCTCTGCTGAGGCCTCACTTAGACCCCCATTCCTCTCCAGCCTTTTGTTCTCAATCACACCCACTCCCCACAGTCTTGATCTTTATTTGCCCAAGGATTCTAGAGTTGTGACCCCTCTCCATCACTGTCCTCCCCTGGATCTACAAACCCACAGCTTCCACAATTTGTTAGAACCATCAGTTTAGGTCCCTAGTTCCCTCTTTCCCAGCAAAGTAGGCAGGAGTCCAGGTCTTGACCTTCAATTCCCTAAATCTTTTAAGCTCTGCTAGGGGTCCAGTTTGCCCCTGGTAGGTGCTGTTTCTTTGAGCATTAGGAAGTCAGAAGAATCATCTCAGTGGCCCAGAGATGCCAGCACTTTCTAATGTTTTATCAAACCTGTCCCCAGCTTCTCCAAGTATCAACCCTGCTTTTAAGGTCTTTATCTTTTCCTAACATCCAGTATTCTGTGCTCTCAGGACCCAAGCATGATGCTTTCCCTGGTTCCAGAACACCAAACTGCACTTTTTCAGTTTTCTGAGACACTGGTGTCCAAGCCCTTAGACACACGCATTCTTAGCACCTAGCACTCACAGCTTCAGGAATCTAAGCCTCCAGTCCCTCTTCCCTTGGACCTACAGATCTGCCCCCCCCCACTCCTACCCCCACCCTAACCCCAGCCCTGCCTCTTCACCACCTCACCCACCTGCAAAGAGCCGGGAAAGCAGAGGGGAAAAAAAGACAAGAAAAAAGGAAAGAGTCGAGTCAGCACCAGGGTGACCCGGGACTCAGTCCTCCCAACCCCGCTCCTGGCCGCATTGCAGCGGACACTCACCCATTGACCGCGACCTGGGGGGCGCTTTGCTGCGGGAAGTAAGAGAGCTTGGGGTCAGACAGGCTAGATCTCAGACTTCCTGGCTCACCCCTGTGGTGCGGATAGGAGGAGCTTAGTGCTCTGACAGTTCAGCCTTACCTGCCTGCGCCGCTTCTCATGTTGTAGCTGTTTTTCCACCGGGTCCTCCCAGGGGCGGCCCTGCGGGTCAGTGGCCGGAGGCTCCCAGCCGTTGCAGAATTCCGGACTGTATGGAGACCCTTCTTCAGGGGGCAGCTCCACTCTGTAGTCAGGGACCCATCCGAAGGTTAGGCCAAACCAACGCAAGGGCATTATTTCACATTTCTCTCTTCCTGCAAACCTGGTTCTATCCTCACAATTCCTAACACCAATCTCTCATTGTCTGCTTCTCCCTCTAAGCCCCACTCAGTACATTATATTTCTTTCTTTTAAAAAAAAAAAAAAAAGCCAGGAGGTAGTGGCGCATGCCTTTGATCCCAGCAATTGATCCCAGAAGCAGGATCTCTGAGCTCAAGGCCAGCAAGTCCACAGAGAGTTCCAGGACAGCTAGAGCTATACAGAGAAACCTTGTCTCAGAAACAAGCAAACAAACAAATATTTTATGTGTACAATGGTTTGCTTGCGTGTATGTAACTGTGTGTACCATATGTGAACCTGGTGCTCACGGAGGACAGAAGAGGGCACTGGAGTTACAGACATTTGTGGGTGCTAGTAATCAAACCCAGGTTCCCCAGAAGAGCAGTGTGTGCCTTAAGCACCCATTAATTATATTTCTAAACACACCGACACACTTCCCGCAGACTGGCGCTAATGTGCTTCCTGTTTTGGAGGGTGGAAAGTCTTCACAGTTCTGATAGCCCAGGCTAGCCTGGAGCTAGCCTTTCAGACTAGACTGGCCTTGACTTTCAGACATTTTCTTATTTCCGAAGTGTTTGACTACATAAAATATTTATCTATTTGCTTATCGTGAGTGTATGGGTGAGTGCATGTGGAAGTCAGAGGACAATTTTGTGGCAGCAAATATCTTTGTCTATAACTACGTAAATTCCTGTAGAAACCCACACCTCCAAAGCCCCCATTTTTGTGACAGGATCTCTAGCTTGCTTCCTAGTGAGGGGTACTCTTCAGCTTTTGATCTTCTTGTCACCCACCAAGAGCTAGGATGACAGCTGTGGGCCACTGCCCAAGCTTCTAGCTACATTCTCAACACATACATCGATCCTTCTGGCCCTTTGACTCACTCCCAGGCTCGGGCTCCGCCTCCTCCCGGAAACTCCTAGCACAGACTTCCTTTCATCTTCAAAACTATAGGCTACACCTCCTATGCGTCCCACAATCCCATTCACCTAGGCAGTGCTCCTTGTCCTGTGCAGTCTGGCTCTAAATTCTCTAAGCCCCCACCATTTGCTTCAAACCGACTATCTGATTCGACGTTAAAGTTTTCCTTCACGCTAATTTTTGAGCCCCTTTTCGAATTGAATCCTGCCTGGCCTTTATCTTAAGTCCCGTTCCCTCCTGAAATTTAGCAACATCCCGCAGCCAAGCCTCTACACTCCGGTTTTCCTTCTCACCCTGGGCGGGTCCAGGAGTCCCCCAGCGAGGTCCATAGCTCATTTTCACGAGGAGTGACATTGTCGCGGAGCAGAGCCACAGCCTCCAACGTCAACTGAGGTCGTCGCACACTCCTCGCGAACTCAGGGCCGCCTGAAGTGTTCACAATCTACCAGGCCAAAAGAAATGAGCATGCCAAGACCTTCTTGAAGTCGAATCTCAATCCTTCTAAAGCAGGAGAGCCCCGAGGGGCTGAGAGCGAGTCTCACCATCTGCAGAGGTCCGAACAGAAAGTGCAGCAGCTCTGGAGAGGAGGGGTTGGCGATGTTGCCCCGCAACCGGGCCTGGAGTGAAAAGAGGTCGTTTAATATTAGTGCACGAATGATGGATGGTCCAGAGTCACAGTGCCCTCACTCCACCGATGTCCAGCAATGGATGCATCCTCACCAGCAGACTGAAGGCGTATTTGATTTTCTGAAGCACGTCGGTGTATTCAGCCTCCGTGGGTGGCTTGGCCCTCAGTGTCAGCAGGCCCTCTGTGGGTAGGGAGCAGGCGAGGTGGTGGGGACACCAGGAAAGCATTAGAAAATAGTTCCAAAGTGTAAACACTCAAACAGATGGTCTTAGGAAGTCAGACCTGGCTGGTGGTGGGAGGCTCCAGGGAGAGAGGATATTTGGGCATTATTCAGGAAAGTGTGTTCTCATTCCACGAGGAGGCCCCCTTACCTCCGGCAGCTCGGCGTCGTGTCCGGCGGCCTCGCTCGCGGTGCTCCAAAACCCGGGTCGCCTCTGCTGACTTTTGCAGTCTGGATACAAAACTCTCCACGTCGTCAAACACGTGGTTCAGGATATCCTGCCGTAAGCAAGAGGGTCGCAGACTCTGGTCTAGGTCCAGGGGTCCAATTTGAACTCCTAGACACACCCCGTATTTCAGGCCACGTCCACAACTGGAGCAGTGGGTGGTCTATATTAAAAACTCTAACCACACTTCTAGAATTTAGTCCCACCCCAGACTCAGCATCTTGTCAGCTAGTCCCAGCTGGATGTGCCATGTTCTTAAATCTCGCGTCCCACACTCCAAGTCTGACTTGATTGTCAGGGGAATCCTTTTCCCCAAGCTGGTGCTTCTCACGTATGCTCACCACATCCCGCTCCGCCTGCAGACCCGCCAGCTCAGGACCCCTTGGGCCCAGGTCCGGGGAGGTAGGATCAGCGTTGCTAGTTGTGCGCACTGGGTCGGGTTTTCTCGATTCCTCCGTCTCTGGAATTGGCTCCACTTGGGGTCGCCCGCGGACCGCGGATGGCTCTACTGTGTTGATCACCGCGCGGACCGACGGGCGACGCTGTAAGGGCGGGGTCTCTGCTCCTGGAGAGGCGCCGCGTCGCAGCTCCTCCTGCGTCGCCCTGAATAAAGAGAAGGGGGAAACCGAGGCTGGAGCAACCGATGGAACCAGGAAGAGAGACGGGGTCAAACGAAGGCTGGACAATTCATAAGGAGAAACTGGATACGGAGACGGAGAAACCAAAGACCAAGGAAGGCGAAAGCAGAGGATTGGGGCGGGGCGGTCACCTTGTCTGGGAGGTACAGGCAAGACCCGGCCAAGGCTAACTTGTGACCACATTTAACACTCTAGGCTGTTCGTATCGAGCTCATTTCTTAGCTGAGGAGGCTGAAGTCCATAGATGGTTTCTGTTTGCTTGTTTGTTTGTTTTCTTGTTTTTTTCCCCAGAGCGCTCTGCGTCTGCTTCCCCCTTCTCCTCACCTGAGTGCTGCCGCTCTGCGTTCCCCACGTCCGGAGCGGTAGTTCTGCAGAGCCCCTTGGATGTCCTCACGGATCAGCTCCGCCTGCCAATAATACTTTAAGATCTCCCCTCTTACGCCCCACCCATTGCCTGCCCAGGCCTCTTTCTTGTTCTCAGTGATTTGCCTCCGACTGTCTTGGGGGAACCCGGTGGACCCTCATCTTGGTTCTGCTCCCAGAGCATCCTTCCCGTATTTTTAACCTGCTCTCCTAGGCCACGCCTCTCTGCTTGCCACAGGCTCCGCCCCAAACATAGGAGCCCCGCCTCTGATCCTCTCCAAGAAAAAGCGACCTGGAGCCACGCCCACTCACCCCCAGGAGCAGGCCCTGGAAGAAATGGACGTCTGGCTGTGCGCGCTCTGGCTCTTGGCACACCAGGAGCAGCAACGAGCGACTCCGTCCTCGGGGCATCACCGCGTCGCAGCGTACGATGGCGTCGAGAGGATATGACTCTAGTTCCTCCTGCAGGATGGGGCGGCAGGGTAAACGGAGGCACAGAGTTCTATTACTACTAGAGCAGTGCCCAGGACTTGGAGCAAGGCGACCGCAAAGAGTTCTGGGGCCTAGAAATAACACCGCGTTTAGTAACAGAGGCTCCAAAAGACAGTTTGCCAAAGTTCACAAGGGAAGGAAGCTTTGGAGCCAAGATTCACCCTTAGATCTCAGCCCCATTTCTTTTCCCACCCAAGTGCTCCCTGTCACCTTGGAGACCGGATCAAGCAGAGTGACATGACCAGGTGACACTCTCAGTAGCATCTCCTGTGCCCAGACACGCCCCTGGCTGTCCATGACTGCCAGCTTTCTGGAAGCATCTTCCACAGTGTGCACGCCGTCTTCCTCCCCCAAGCAGAAGGTGACCAGGTGCTGGAAGGAGAAAAAGAACGTAGTTGAGTCCCAGGCAATGCCAAGCTGGTGCTGGGTCGGCTAAGGGCCTCTGGAGGCAGTTCCAGTTCAGCCTAGCCCTGGGATGCTTTCCTTAGACACTTTAAGTCCAGACCTCAATCCTCCCTCAGAAAGAACCCGGATTCTAGGTTTCAGCTGTCCTCCGGATCCAGAAGACATTAACAACAATAACAAACAAACAAACACCAAAAAAAAAAAAAAAAAAAATCCACCCCAGCACTGCTTCGATTTCCTTTCAATCAGGCCATTTTCGAACCAAGATTGAGGCAACACGTAATAAGGATTGAACCCTGTTAGGTGCCATCTCTGCTTTGCACTGTGATGCCTCACACGGTCTACAGCACTGGGATGGCTCTGAGACCTGACAGAACTGAGTTCTCAGACAGTGAGGACAGATGTCCTAGAGTCTTTTCCTTCTTTCCTTCCTTCCTCCATCCTTTTCTCCTTCTCTCCCTTTCTTATTTAGTCACTTTACATCCTGATTGTTGCCCCTGCCCCCAACCCTTGTTTGCAAAAGCCCTGTCACTGCAGGCTCACCTCTCCCCAAGAAACTTCTTAGGAAAACACAGACCCCAGACTCACATTGACATGATACTGGGACACATCAGCCATAACCACAGTGGAGTAACGTTTCCTCTGCTCTAAGAAGGTGAAAGAGGAGAAAATGCATGCAGGAGTCAGACTGCAGCCTTGCACCTTAGACCCTGACCCCAGCCCACCTCCTTCAGACCCAGGATCTCTGACCCCAGCCCTCCTCCCTCGGACCCAGGACCTCTGACCCCAGCTCTCCTCCCTCAGACCCAGAACCCCTGACCCCAGCCCACCTCCTTCAGACCCAGGATCTCTGACCCCAGCCCTCCTCCCTCAGACCCAGGATCTCTGACCCCAGCCCTCCTCCCTCAGACCCAGGATCTCTGACCCCAGCTCTCCTCCCTCAGACCCAGAACCCCTGACCCCAGCCCTCCTCCCTCGGACCCAGGACCCCTGACTCCAGCCCTCCTCCCTCAGACCCAGGACCCCTGACCCCAGCCCTCCTCCCTCAGACCCAGAACCCCTGACCCAGCCCTCCTCCCTCAGACCCAGGAGCCCAGACCCCAGCCCTCCTCCCTCAGACCCAGGATCTCTGACCCCAGCCCTCCTCCCTCAGACCCAGGAGCCCAGACCCCAGCCCTCCTCCCTCAGACCCAGGATCTCTGACCCCAGCCCTCCTCCCTCAGACCCATGACCCCTGACCCCAGCCCTCCTCCCTCAGACCCAGGATCTCTGACCCCAGCCCTCCTCCCTCAGACTCAGGATCTCTGACCTCAGCCCTCCTCCCTCAGACCCAGGATCTCTGACCCCAGCCCTCCTCCCTCGGACCCATGACCCCTGACCCCAGCCCTCCTCCCTCAGACCCAGGATCTCTGACCCCAGCCCTCCTCCCTCAGACCCAGGAGCCCAGACCCCAGCCCTCCTCCCTCAGACCCAGGATCTCTGACCCCAGCCCTCCTCCCTCAGACCCAGGACCCCTGACCCCAGCCCTCCTCCCTCAGACCCAGGAGCCCAGACCCCAGCCCTCCTCCCTCAGACCCAGGATCTCTGACCCCAGCCCTCCTCCCTCGGACCCATGACCCCTGACCCCAGCACTCCTCCCTCAGACCCAGGATTTCTGACCCCAGCCCTCCTCCCTCAGACCCAGGATCTCTGACCCCAGCCCTCCTCCCTCAGACCCAGGATCTCTGACCCCAGCCCTCCTCCCTCAGACCCAGGATCTCTGACCCCAGCCCTCCTCCCTCAGACCCAGGATCTCTGACCCCAGCCCTCCTCCCTCGGACCCAGGACCCCTGACCCCAGCCCTCCTCTCTTAGATCCAAGAGTTCATATTCTGTCTCCTCCTCCTCAGACTCAAGACCACCCACAATTCTCCCAAGAGCCTTGCTCTTGTTCTCCTTCACCCCCAGGCTCACCATAGATAGACTTTGCACTTGGTTTGGGTGCAGCTTCAGGCCTGGTGAAGAGAAGAAAGGGGGGGATTAGAAGGATGGTGGGGCTGGGAATAGACCCTGCAGAAATGCATCAGGGAGGCTAATGGAGAGCCATGGAAGCTTTGAGCAGGTGTTAGCAGGACACACTAGTGTTAAAGAAGATGGTATGGCATAAGCTGGGTGTAATCCCAGCAGTCAGGAGGCAGAGGCAGAAGGATCATTGTGAGTTCCAGGACAGCCAGGGCTGTTACACAGGACAACCCCATCTCAAAAAGAGAAAGAGAGAGAGAGAGAGAGAGAGAGAGAGAGAGAGAGATGATGTGACAATGTGTATGTGTGTGTGAGAAGCAGAAACCACTTTATCACACAGACCTGTATTCAAATATTCTGCCTCTCTCTTCTCTTACTCACTCTGAGATGGAGAACCCTACTTCCGTTCCAGGTGACCAGGCTAGGCTGCTCACAAGGCTGTGTAGCCTTGGCTGTTCTGAAACTCACTATGGTAGACCAGGCCTCAAACTCATAAATATCCTCCTGCCTCTGCCTCTCAGCTGCTGGAATTAAGAACATGCACCACTATGCCCAGCCCCCACACACTCCTTCTCTCTCTCTCTCTTAATAAAAATGCTTTTGCAATTTTGAGACAGGGTCTTGAAATCACTAAGTAGGTTAGGATGGTTCTTCCTGCCTCAACTGCTGGTGTACCGGGAATGCAGGC
This sequence comes from Micromys minutus, assembly GCF_963924665.1. Taxonomy (NCBI): domain Eukaryota; kingdom Metazoa; phylum Chordata; class Mammalia; order Rodentia; family Muridae; genus Micromys; species Micromys minutus. The sequence goes on from NC_137965.1 coordinate 32,057,730, forward strand.
ATACCCAGTGCCCAGTGTACCTGGAATGCAGGCGTGCAGATATACCCAGTGCTCCGTTAAACCTCACAGATCAGATGGGGGCTGGAGACTCGGCTCAGATGTTAAAACAGTTTATTGCCTTTCTAGGGGACCCTAATTCAGTTCTGGGAAACCAGGCCAAGCGGCTCACAACCACCTGTAATTCCAGGGGCAGTGTCACCCTTGTAGCCTATGCAGGCATATTCCTACCTCCACTCTCACACACGTCAGAGACACAGAGACAGTTAAGAAAGACTGCTGGCTAATCTTGGTTGTCAGCTCGACTACATGGGACATCAACTAAAACCCAAGTTGCTGGGATGTCTATGAGAGATTTCCTTACTTAGGTCATTTGATGAGGGGAAGATCCATCCTAAGTCTGGGTCACACCTGTGGTGGCAGCCACATAAAAGGACACAGAAGGACAAGTCTTTTTTGCCTGCTTGCCCTCACCCTTGATATCCATCTATCCTCCTGCTGAGGCCTTTCTTCATGTTAGAATAAAATTTTTCAGGATTTTAAAGTAGGCCAAAGATCAGTAACTCTCTAGGAGTTCCTGGGGGACCCCACTGTTCACAATGTATATTCATGTATATGTGTGTGTATTCATGTGTGTGTATTCACGTGTGTGTGTGTATTCATGTGTATGTGTGTGTTCATGTGTATGTGTGTTCGTGTGTGTGTGTATTCATGTATATGTGTGTATTCATGTGTATGTGTGTGTATTCATGTGTATGTGTGTGTGTTCATGTATATATGTGTATTCATGTGTATGTGTGTGTGTTCATGTGTATGTGTGTGTTCATATGTATGTGTGTTCGTGTGTGTGTGTGTGTGTGTGTGTGTGATTCTATCAGTTCAGTTCCTTTAGAGAACCCTGACTAATATAAACATGAAGGGCAGAGCCTGTGGTGGTTGGTGCACGCTCACAATCCCAGAACTCAGGAGACGGAGAAAAGATGATCTTTTTGAGTTTGAGACCAACCAGGGCTGAATAGTGAGACTCTGTCTCAAAAACAACAAACAAACAAACAAACAAAAACCCAGAACCAACAACAAAGCAAGAGTAAGGCCCTGTGAACAAAACAAAATACGACAGAAAAACAACGAACTGTCCTTGTGAGGCTTGTAGTCCTGCACAAACACAGCAAGAAGCCCTGACTAGGACGTACAGCAGACGCCGGGCTGGGGGCTGGCTGAGCAAACACAAGCGCTGCTCTTCCGAGGGCCCCGGGGCGGCTCCCTCAGGAAAACCACACCTGCTGCCGACTTCAGGCACTGCTCACGTACACAAACGGACAGACAGACAAATTAATAAAAACTAAAATAAATTTACAAAAACCCCAGTAACAACACTACAAGATTCTCGTAAAGGGACCTACCTGAGTTTCCCTGCTGTGACATATTATAGCATAGCATCGACCTGCTGTGACATATTATAGCATAGCATCGCCTGCTATGACATATTATAGTATAGCATCGACCTGCTGTGACATATTATAGTACAGCACCCGCCTGCTGTGACATATTATAGCATAGCATCGCCTGCTGTGACATATTATAGTATAGCATCGACCTGCTGTGACATATTATAGCATAGCATCGCCTGCTATGACATATTATAGTATAGCATCGACCTGCTGTGACATATTATAGTATAGCATTGACCTGCTGTGACATATTATAGCATAGCATCTACTTGCTGTGGCTGTTATACAAACTCAACCCAGTACGTAAAGTAATTTTTAGTCCCGGTAATAATTATTATTCTGATTATGGCAATGATGCTCAGAGCTTAGCACACAGTAGTTGCTCAATACATGGTGATTGATACAACAGCCTTCAGTAGCTGGAGCAGGCGTGAAATTATCTCCTTCCCTCCCACCATGGTTCAGACCTTCCCAGGCAAGTCATTCCCCATCTATTCCTGTGCCCAGTCTCCTCTTAAAATTACGACTTTCCAAAATTACAAAATTGCAATAAGTCTTTCTTGTTGTTGAGACAGTCACATGTAGCTCAGGCTGGCCTCAAAGCATAGGATGACTTTGAACTTCTGATCCTACTGCCTTTACATCCTACGTACTGGGAATGCAGGCACATTCCTCCACCACTTGTTTATTTATCTGTATGTTTTGGGTCTCACTATATAGCTATTCCTGCCTTGGGACTTGCTATAAAGAGCATGCTGCCCTTGAGCCTAAAGAGCTCTGCCTGCCTCTGCCTTGAATGCTGGGATTAATACTGTGCCCATGTCTTGTTTATGTGGTACTATGGATTAGACCCCAGTGTTTTATATTCAAGGCAAACACTGTAAGAGCTGAGGCGCATCCCCACTCCCTGTAGTTTCCTAAATCTCCATTTCTACCAGAAACACAGCAGGTCAGAGCTAGGCAGTCTGGTCTAGTCAGAGTTCGGCCTTTTGTCCGATCCTGCTTGTTGACTACATTTGATTACCACGGAGGAGGAGAGCTCACTACCTTCCAGGTGGAATTTCGTTTTCTTTCTGCTCCCGTCAGAGGGTCATGTTTAACACTAAGATAAGGATGGGGATGGTGGCAGCTGAGTGAGTCCTGTCCTGCATGACTCTGTCACCTCTCAAAAGACATCTCCATTCCCATTTCTCTAGAGGAGGTGCTGGGTACACCGAGGCAGAGAGAGTACCCACATTTACAACGGAACCCCTTCTGTCTGTGCCTAACCACAGGCTGGGCAGGGAGGGGAACATTCCTCACAAGTGTCTAGAGCCCGGCGGGATCTGCAGGTGTGGGGGAAGGGTGGAGGGGCTAGGGCAGCAGGGCAGGGGTTACTTACCCTGTGGTGGTGCTCATGGTGGCAAGATGAGGCGCTCTGTCTGCTTGGAGGTGCCTTGGGAGCTGGCAAAGGTGTGAGTGACAGACTTGGCTTCAGGCACATGATCCGGATCCAACCCTCCTCCCTCAGACAGGAGTCCAGGTCTCAGCCTGGCTCCTTCAGACAGGGATCCCTTCTTCAGACTCGGGAGTCAAGACCTGACCATTTCCCCTCACACCCAGCCCTCCTCCCTTAGACTTAAGAGCCCAGACCCCAGCCTCCTCCCTTAGATTTAAAAGCCCAGACCCCAGCCTCCTCCCTTAGATTTAAGAGCCCAGACCCCAGCCTCCTCCCTTAGATTTAAGAGCCTAGACCCCAGCCTCCTCCCTTAGACTTAAGAGCCCAGACCCCAGCCTCCTCCCTTAGACTTAAGAGCCCAGACCCCAGCCTCCTCCCTTAGATTTAAAAGCCCAGGTTCCAGCCTCCTCCCTTAGATTTAAGAGCCCAGACCCCAGCCTCCTCCCTTAGATTTAAGAGCCCAGACCCCAGCCTCCTCCCTTAGACTTAAGAGCCCAGACCCCAGCCTCCTCCCTTAGATTTAAGAGCCCAGACCCCAGCCTCCTCCCTTAGATTTAAGAGCCCAGACCCCAGCCTCCTCCCTTAGATTTAAGAGCCCAGACCCCAGCCCTCCTCTAGACACTGAAGTCCAGATTTCTGCTGTCTGCTCTAACACCCTATGTTCTAAGTCACAGCCTCCTTTTCTCAAATCCAGGGGGCCAGTGAGAACGTTATCCCTCAGATCCAAGAATTTAGACCCACACCTCGTTGTTAAGACCCAGGGTCCAGGGGGAACCTTATTTCTCAGATTGAGAATGTCCACCTTAGCTCTCCTCCCTCAGACTCAAGGTCAGGTTCCAGCTTTCCTCTCTCAAATCCAGGAATCCAGCCCCCTGCTCTCTGCTCCCTCAGACTAGGGCCTGGCCACCTCACCTGTCTGCTGGCTCTCTCTGAAGCTCTCAGCCTTCAGCTCTCCCTCCCTTGTATTCTAGACTCCTCCTTCTGCCCCCTCCCAGGCCTGTGGCTCCGGCATACCTGAGCACTCACCTGGCACTTGGCCTGAGGTGACTGGGGGCGGGGCTGACACGGTCTCTAGTGCGGGGGGGCAGGGTTGGCTGGAGGGGATCCCGGAAATTGTGTGTGCTGTTGTAACAACAGAATAATAACAACAGTTTGCTGTCACACTTGTTCACACGTGTGAGTGAAAAGCTCCTCCTTACCTATATCTTTGAGTCCTCCTTCCGCACTGGGGGCGGGGTAAAGGTAGGATTTCCTCTTGACTAGGGAAGTTAAGGTGCAGAGTGGTTGGGCCACTTGTTCCTACAGCTAAGTCACCCAGAGAGTGTCTGTGGAAAATGACTGTGTCCAGGGCCTTTTCCCTGGCTCCTGGGACACCTATTAATACTTGCCTTTTCCCTGGCCTGGCTCTAGATTCTACCTACCCTTCCTCTTCCAGTTTCCTTGGGACACTGCCTTCCATCACGCCCTGTGGAGCTGAGGGTTGAGACTTGTCTCAGCAAACAACTAGCACAGTGACCCTCAGCCTTCCTAATGCTGTGTCCCTTTAATGTGCCTTCTCATGTTGTGGTGTCCCCAACCATAACACTGTTTCATTGATCCTTCAAAACTGTAATATTCTACTGTTGTGAATCATGCAAATATCGGATATGCAGCATATCTGATATACAACCCCCAAAGGGGCCACACTTCACAGGTTGAGAATCCTTGACAAAGCTAGATGTGGTTGCTCACTCCTGTAATACCAGCCTGGAGACTGAGGCAGGAGGACTGCGTTGACTTTGAGGCCAGCCTGTGCTACCGTGTGAGACCCACCTGATGTAGCTCAGTAGGTACAGTGCTTGCCTAGCATACGTGGAATGCTGGTCATGGACACACACTGTGATCCCAGTACTAAGAAGGTTGAGGGGAGGACCATGAATTCAAGGACATTCTCAGATACATAGTGCATATAAGGCCAGCCTGGGCTACAATGGGCTGAAACAACAGGATAATAACAACAAAACACAAACACAAACAAAAAGTCGAGCACGGCTGACACATCCCTATATGAACACAGACACCTTTCTGAACATCTTGTTGAACACTGTGGTCCTCAGTGACCAAGCTGTGTACATCATTTCTGCCCCAAACCCATGATGACGGTGTCTCTATCTAGATGAGGAAACCGAAGGCCAGTGTTTTCAGATACTTGTCCAATACCATTTATAATAGCCAAGGTGTGGAGTCAGCTTAGGTGTCTGCAGATGGTTGAATGAATAAGGAAAACATGGTGTAAATACACTATGGAGTTCTGGTCAGTCATAGAGAAGAGATGGCATCTTGCCATCTGTGGGAGACTCAGTGGACCTAGAGATGTTCATATTAAGTAAAGATGTCGTTACGTTTACATTGTGTGCATGTGTGCTTGGTGTGTGTGTGAAGGTCAGAGAACAATGTCCACTGTGTGGAGACTGATATCATTGTCAGGCTGTGTGACAAAGGCCTTTACTCACCGTGCCATCTCGCTGGTTAGTGGATATAATGTCAGATTTGAAGCCTGCAGAACTCAGAGCAGATCAGGACCAATCCCTGGCCTCTCTCCCTCCTCTGCTCTGTAATTCCCATCTGGTGCACCCACTCACTAGCATTTCTTACCTGGCAAACCCCAACCTACCACAAGGCTTTTGCTCCAAGTAACACTATTCAGAGAGGCCTGGCTAATCACAGCTTTACAATGACGTCCTCATCTCTTCTTTGGTGTGTGTGTGTGTGTGTGTGTGTGTGCATCTGTGTGTGTATGTATGTGTGTGCATGCACACATGCTTGCTCCTATGCACACTTGTGTATGTGGAGGCACACATTTGTCACAGTATGTATCTGGTGAGGGGACCTCATGTATCAGTCCTTCCCTCCCGTCTTGTCTGAGACACAGTCTCTTTTGCTGTTCACTAGGCAGCTGGTCAGTATATCTCAGGGAGTTCTCTCTGTCTCCCATCTGTAGGAACACTGAGATTCTAGAATCACATTATTACACCCAACTTTACATGGGACCTGGGGATTTGAACTCAGGTCCTCATGCTTGCACAGCTTATGCTTTATCCCCTGAGCCACCGCCTCTTAAATACCATTATCTGTTCACTGGTTTACTTTGTGTCTTCTCTCCTTAGGATGTGGGCTTTGGCATCGCAAAGCCTGGGTGCTTAGATCACTACTGACTGTTTGTCCATGGCTGTTTTGAAAGGAGGCCCTAGCTACTGCAGACACCCTGTGAGAAGGGGTATAAGTCACCCTGAATGGTGTGGTTTGGCCACAGGATGGCCAGGAGGTGGGGATGGGCTGAAGGGGATCTGGAGGCTCAGGGCAGAATACATACACAGCAGTAAGGGTCTCTCTGTCTCTCTCTCTCGGCTCCTGCTAATGTCTTTAACCGTGTAACATAACCATGTCACAATTTTTCTGAGTTCTTGTGTCTGTAAGAGGTTAAAGGAAGGTTAGACAAACATGAAGCACATGGCTGTAGAAACAACCCAGGTTCAGAGTGAGAAGCCACCGCAGAAGGGCTCAGGAACCCAGCTTGAGACACAAACACAGGGACCTGGCTGAGCTGAGGCCCCTTCCTTATGTACCGGGATAAAAACTGTCTGAGATGGGCTTAAGAGAGGGCTCGGTGGTTAAGAGCACAGACTGAGTTCAAATCCCAGCAACCACATGAAGGCTCACAACCATCTGTAATGGAATTTGATACTCTCTTCTGGTGTGTACTTATAGATGATAAATCTTTTTAAAAAGAAAAAAAAAAACTGTCTGAGAAAGTTATTCGTTGTGATTCCCCGGACTAGGGTCTGAGGGAGGAGGTCTGAATCTTCTCTTTGTAGAGAGGAGGAGGAGACCCACCCACTGTCTACCCTACCTTCTGGTCCTTCTACCCACCACTACTTCTGGTTGTGTGCAGTGCATGTAACACTGGTAACACTGAAACCCGACTCTCCACCCTCATTCCTGAGCAAAGAGCTTTTCCTCCTTTCTTGGCAACAAAGGCAAACCCCTCCCTCTCTGAGCTGTAGTGAACTGTAGCTTTGGCTCCCACCTTGGCTAGCCTGACTCAGACGAACAGGGTGGAGGTTGTGTCTGGAAAACTCACCTGAGCAATCTCTCCCTTAAGAAGCCTTTCCAGCCCCATGCCTGCTCACCCAGCCATGGTGGGCCTCCAGTGAGGCTGATAATTCCCCACTGTGTCTTAGCTCTGTGTCTGCCCTGCTTCACTGTAGCTCTGGAGGTGGAATTTTCCTCTTTTACATTGGGATTCATTCTGAAGTATCAAATGTAGGGTTGATGTACTGACCCTTGTCACCTTCCTTAGTCCTACCCTCTCCACTCCCACCTCCTATTCCTTGCACGAGGAAATCCTTCCAGGGGAGAAAAGTCAAGCTCACATTTAAGGGGAGCTATGGCTGGCTATCAGGGAAGGTGGAGTCATGAAAGAGGGACTGGTTATCAGAAGTACATGTCTGCTTGAGCACAAAAGAACTTGTTCATTCAGGACACAGCTCCCAGCTGGCCATAGGCCTGAAAATTTGAGGTTGAGGCAAGAGGACTGAAAACTCGGTGTCTGCCAAGAGCCTGGACAACTTCATAGAAATAAATGAGTTAGTAGTACCATTACTTAGCAGAAGCACACCTGCCTAGAATCCCCTAGGGAGGGGCCGGGGTATGGCTCAGTGGTAGAGCCTCTGCCCGGAGTTCTTCAATGAGGGGCCGGGGTGTGGATCAGTGGTAGAGCTTGAAGGGGGACTTTGGTTCCTTTCTCTGTCTCTGTCTCCCCCCCCCCCTCTGTTTCTGTTTCTCTCTCCTCTCTTTTCCTCTGTCTTTGAGACAGGATTTCTCTGTGTAGCTCTTGTTGTCCTGGAACTCACTCTGCAGACCAGGCCGGCCTTGATTGAACTCAGAGATTCAGTTGTCTGTTTCCTGAGGGCTGGGATTAAAGGTGTGCACCACCAAGTTCTGGCCAGAAAATTTTACTATTTTATATGTATGGGTGTTTTGGCTGTATGTATGAATATACACCACATGGCTATACACAGAGGCAGAAGAGGGTGTTTGAGCCATATGGTTGTGAGCTCCTATTTTGGGACTGGGAATTAAACCTGAGCCTCTGGAAGAGCAGCGAGTACTCTTAACTGTGGAGCCATCTCTCCAGCCCCGAGAGAACCACCTTCTGAAAGATGTGCTCTGAAACAAACACACATCTTAAACTAAAAAGCAAACCAAACACTGGAGCACATAGCTTCACACGGAGGGGAGCTCTCTGGCAGAGGTGAGGTGACGGTGTGGAGAGGTAGGCAGGGCCCGTGGTTCTCTGGGGTGTACAGGGAAGACTTCCCAGGGTGGAGCCCAGAGTGTTGACCTGGATTTTGAGGAATGTGGAGAGCATTTTCAGTTGGGGAGATGAAATGGTGGATGAAACCTGTGAAGGTGGTCAAGGGAACAGCTGGGACTGAAGGACTCGAGTAGCTTTGGTCCCTGTGGCCGGCCAGCGGGGGATGTAGCCAAGTGGGAGAGCTCTGCTGGAATTCACCAGCTAGGGCTGGGACTGTGGTTTAGTGATAAAACACTTGCCTAGACTCTAACAACCAGGGTCTGGGGATATGTTGCTGTGGCTCGAGAATCTGCTTAGAATCCACCAATGGGATGGAGGACGTGGCTCAGACGTAGTGAGTCTGCCTAGTATGGACGAGGCTCTGGGTTCTATTGCTAGCACTAAAAAGGATTTTTTCTTTCTCTCTCTTTCCTTGTTTTTGGTTTTTTTTTTTTTTTTTGAAACTGTTTCTCTCTGTGGCCCTGGCTGTCTAGGTCTTACTCTGTAGAGGAGGCTGGCCTTGAACTCACAGAGATCTGCCTGCCTCTGCCTCCCAAGTGCTGAAACCACTGCTGCCCAGCTAAGGTGTTTTTATCTAGTCAGAGAATTTCTTGCATGCACACAACTTTTTTTGTAGGTAAATTCTTACTGTGCTATTCTAGTTATTCCGGAACTTACACATGGGCTACCGCCATGCTTGGCTGTCTTTTAGACTTATCCATCCCCACTCCCTTCCCTCAGCTCTGCCCAGGACCCACCTACCTGTCTCATTTCTGACTTCAAGTCTTCCTGTCTTATTATCATTAATAGCCCTTTGAGTTCCATTAGGTCTCTGAGCGTGCATCATTGCGGGGCCTCTACTTTAAGCCAGGCAGGCCTGGGTCTCACACAAGGAGTCAGAGACCAGATGTTCACTCCTAACTCAAAGCCAGGCCAGCCCGAGATACACAGTGAGTTCCAGGCCAGTCAGGGCCACAGAATGAGCCAGGTATGGTCACTGGGTCCTTCATGAAGCTTTGGGGCCAAGCAGGATGCCCCCAGAGTTACTTCCTGACAGTAGCAGCCTGAGAGGGGGCAGGGAGCAGTACCCTGGATGCTTGAGTGGGGCTCGGTGGCTCTCCAGAACCGGCCTGGCTGGCGGAGGGAGGTGGAGGAGCAGGTTGGTGGCAGGAACTGTTTGTTATTTGGGAGGGACAGAAGGTGAGGCCTGACTGAAACTGGAAGACTTGGCCTGCCTGGAGCAGTAAGCAGTGGGGGTGGCCAGACCTCAGTGTGAGAGCGCTTCTTCTTTTTTAAATTAAATTAATTTTTAAAAACTTACTTTACATCCTGCTCACTGCCTTTTAGAGCTGCAGACTTTCAGTTTCTTTCTCTCTAAAATGGGTGTAATTCTAGTAGCACCTGCCTCCACGGCTGCCCGGAGGGCCTCCCTGTGTGGTTGATAAGGCAGGTAAACAGCTTGGGTCATGGTTAAGTAAGTGCCAGACAACAAACAGTTCAGTAACCAAGATGCCATGGCGTGAGTGAGGAGCTCTGTGGACAAGCATTCTACTACCTGCTTTAATGATTCCAGCCTCAGTTTCCCTCCTACTCTCTCCCTCCCCTTCCCTCTCTCCTTCCTCTCCATTTTTCTTCCTTCCTTTCATTTTTTTGACCTCAGATTTGCTGTGACATTGAACTTCCATTCCTTCCACCTCTACCTCCTGCTGTTGGACTGTACGGTGCACCTCTATGCCTGACTGTGCAGTGTTGGGAACCACACCTAAGACCTCATACATGCTACATAGGTTTTTTTTTTTCTTAACAAAGGTACCTAGGCTCTTGATCTGAACTTTAAAAAAAAGACTTTTAAGATTAATTCATTGATAACGCTATACACATCTTGAGTGTACTTGCCCCCTAAGCCATCTGCCCTTTTCCCCCTCCAAACTCTGCTTTCCTCTCCCCCACCCATCAGGCAAACTTTATGCTGCCAGGTATTCTTGGCATGTGGTCTTCCACTGGGATGTGGCTGTCCCCATCTATCAATTGCCAATAGTCATCTAGGAGGTAGGACTTCACACCCATCTCCCAGATTCATGCTGCTGTTTGGTCTGACTTGAACTTGCAGGTCTTGGGCATGCTGTCACAATCACAGTGAGTTTATACATGCCACTTATCTGCCCAGAAGTCACTGTTTCCCTGGAGACATCTGAAGCTTTGGGCCTTACACTCTTTCTGCCACTGTTCAGCAGTGACCCGTCGATGTCAGAGTCAGGGTTGCTCTCTGTTTTCTCCTGTTCTCTGTGCCTTGGCCAGTTGTGAGTCTCTGCTGTAAACAAAAGTTTCTCTGCTGAGGAGAGGCTTCTGTGATCTTTGAGAGCTGTATTCTGTGTCTCCATATTGTCTCTGAATTGTTTGGTTTTTTGTTTGGCTGGCCTTGAACTCACAGAAATCTGGCTGCTACTGCCTTTCGAGTGCTGGGATTAAAGGCATGTACCACCATCCCTGGACTCTGCTCTGAATTTTTTTATGGCTATTTATTCAAGATGTTCCCTCTCCAAATGTTTATTAAGCATTCGTTCTATGCCAGGTATTGTGGTATGTTTCAGAGACAGAGTTTTAAACAACCACAGAGTAGCTTTCCTTCAGTTCAATGCTGGTGGGGACACATGCATTCAGAAGACCCCAGGTCTTATCTTGCTGCTCAGAACACAACTGGAAACTCACAAAGCATTGGTTTCTAGAACTTTCTAGTGTGTATCTGAAACTGTGACAAGCAAGTCCATGAGTCCACGGGCAGGGGATGGATGACTGCTCAGCTCTTACCTTGGGACCCAAGATGGCTGTTCCACCTGCTGCCATCATAGCTGTCTTCCAGTCGGGAGAAAGGAAGAAAGGAATGAAGAAGAAGAAGAGGAAAAAGGGGGACTGTTCCAGTGCGAGCTCGAGTACCATGAGCAAGGAGAGAAGAGTGGATCCTGGGGTACATTAAACACATGTCGCTCTACTGTCCTTCAGTCCATAGTCTAAATCTGAGCCTGAAAGACCTATGACAAAACCACACACAAGCACACACATGCACATGCACTCACACACACTCATGCACACTCATGTGCATACAATACATACACACATATACCCACACTCATACACTCACATGCATACAATATATGCACACACTCACATACTCACATGCACACACACACACCACACCACAGAAAAACAAAAAGCAAAGTGAGCCAACAAACACCTTCTCTTTCATGAAAACTGTCATCTTGCTCATGACCCTTCATTGCTCAAAATTCCTCTGTGGCTCCCCAGTACTCTCCAAGCCTTGCAGTGTGGTCTTGAAGCCATAATCTAGGGTCTTTTTAAAACTGTAGCCTCGTCTCTTCCATCTCTGCAACCTCACCTCAGAAATCAGGCTGCCCGTCCCCCTCAGACACATCCCCGTCTCCTGCTTTTTGCCTAGTTCTTCTCATATTTGGGGCTCCCTTCCTGGGCAGTGATACCCTGCCTCCTTGCCCCAGCCTCCTCTGCTCTCTCCGGTTGCCTCCAGCCTATCTTTGCCCAGGCTGTGGTCTCTCCTTTTCTGCCTTTCTTCTTTCCATCTCCACTCCTCCTTTTGTACCCACCCTTGGTTCCTCCATCTGTCCTCTCCCGTCTCTTCTCTGGGTCATTAGAACACTATAGGTTACCATGCTAGGTTTTCGAGGTAGCTTAAAGGGGACAGGATACTGAGGTCAACAGACTGGACTGTTTGTTTCAAACAGGCAGGGGCTGATACAGCAGGGGTCTGCCTAAAGGGGAAGGGACGTTAACACAGCTTTAGGTAGCCACAGGCTAAGTTGGTAATTCCTCCTGAAATTGTCCAGACAAGGCCATTTTGTTTAGAAGCTGCCCTGCCCAGCTATCAGGATGCGGGGGATGGTGGGAGACTGAGTTTGGCAACTCAGTGATGGGAAAGGGTTGGAGTTTCAACATAGGACCTGGTCTGGGTCTGACAAGAGTTTGTTCAAGGTTTATTCTAACGAGGTGGATTGATAAACAGAATGTTTTACCTGCTGTGGCCATGTAACAAATGCCTCCATCATCCAGTAGCTTCAAACAAGGACTGATCTAGGGGCTGAGGATCGAGCTCGGCCGGTAGAGTGCTTGTCTGCCATGCATGAACAAAGCTGTGGGTTTGATTCTCAGTACTGTGTTAGATAGGTAAGTTTTCATAGCACTTAGAATGCCCAGCCAAGAACCATAGTGTTAGCAAGTTAACACCTCTTTTAGGCTCCGCCCAACAGTTACCTAGCAACAGCCAGCTGGGAGCCTGGCTTCCTATAAAAGGACTATTTGGCTTTTCTCAAGCTCTGACTCCTGCCTCTGGCCTCTCCCTGTCCTCTGCCCATTCTCTCTCCATGTGTTCTTGGCCAGCCTCCTCTCTCTCTCCTGCCCCCTCTCTGCTTTTCTCTGCTCTTTTTTTCTGTCTCTACTCCTTTCTCAACTTCCCTTCCCATGCCCCTAAATAAACTCCATTTTATACTAGACCCATCGTATGGCTTGGTACCTTGGGGGTGGGGATGCCTCAGCTAAGGCACCCCCTTCTGCCACATTATACCATGCTTTAGAAAACATATTACCAAGCACTGTACAAACCAAATGTGGTGAGTAGGGTGGGTTGGAGGCAGGAGAATTAGGAGTTCAAAGTCATCCTCAGCTACAAAGGGAGTCTGAGCCACACTGTTTCAAAAACAAGTGTTGTAGGTGGAGAGAGGGTAAAAGGGATAGAGTGAGAGAGGTAGAGAGGAGGTGAGGGAGGGTGGGAGAGACTGCGAGAGACCTTTACTGGGTGTCTTAAAGCTTCTGCACTGGGGAAATCAGGGGACCCTATGGGACAGTACACAGTGTGTACCAGTATATTCTTGACATCAACTTTGGCAAAGGGTGTACAGTCAACCTGAAGTGCACAAAGACATTCTATCCACCTTGGGTGTGTCTGGGAATTGGGTAGGAGGCCTTCAAAAGCAGGACTTTGCTTGCATCTTTGTAATAACCATGTTCCTAGCCAGCCATGCTCTGGAACTCACTATCAACAGGTTCTTGTAACACAAATGCCTTCTTGTCATTTTTTCAAATTGCATGGTAGGGGCTGTCAAAATGTGGTCCTCTGCTTGTTTTCTAAATAAAGCTTTATTGCAACACAACCGTACTGGTTTGTTTATGCATTGTCTGTGGAGGAGTGTCTGCAATCCTAGAGCAGCTGAGAGGACTAACTAGCCTTCTCAGTGGAGTCTGTCCTAGGAGTAGATGATTTTAGGTTGAATGTACTCAAAGTTGTCCTCAACTACACAGTGAGTTAGAGACCAGCTAGACTACAAGAGGCTCGGTTTACAAACAAATAAACACTAAAACCAAAACTGTAGTCACCATTGTGGCTCATTGGCTTTCCGTTTTCTCCGTCAGATGAAACACTATGACCAAAGCAAGTCAGGGAGGAAAGGGTTTATTTGGCTTACAGTTCCATATCACTGTTCATCGTCTCAGGAAGTCAGGACAGGAACTCAACCAGGGTAGGAACCGGGAGGAAGGGGCTGATGCGGAAGCCGTGGAGAAGTGCTGCTGGCTGGCTTGCTGGCTCTCAACATTCTTACCCTCGAAGCTTCCATGGATCATCCCACTAAGCGCTCAACACTCAAAGACTTTTCTAGCCCAAGAGTTCCTTTCACAATCCTCCTCGACACATAACCAGGTCTGTCCCAGCAACACCCAATCCCCGGTGTCATTGCTTCCCTGGCATCGGAGCCTACTTCTTCAGGACTCTGGTAAACACTGAAGGCCAGCCTCAGGGACAGAACAACTGCTGGACTCTTTGATCCTTGGTAGACAGTCATTGTTGGACTAACTGAACCACAGGCTGTAATCTATCCTAATAATCTTTTTCCTCCTCAACTTGCTTCTGGTCATGGTGTTTTATCATAGCAAGAATAACCCTAACTACGACACCTCCTCACATTTATGGTAGATGAAGGCGCTCAGACATTTGAAAAACACTCTTTTTAAATGAAAACTTATTTATTTACCTTATGCGTGTGAAGTTGTACCTGTTTGAATTGCCTGAGAGACATTTTTGTGCAGTGCCCGAGAAGGTCAGAAGAGGGTGTCTGAGCCCCTGAAACTGGAGTTAGACATGATTGTTGGGTGCTGAGACCTAAACCTGGGTTTCTGCAGGAGAGGCAAGTGTTGTTAACCACTGAGCGACCTCAGCCCCAGGAGAGTGGCCCTTTGTTGTCACTGTCAGGGAAACTGTGTGGGCAAGGACTAAATTCAGTAACTGTGTGCGGAACACAAGACATGCTAAGTAATTGTTGCAAGACATTGTGAGTGAGCTCACAAGCGTACACTAAGGCGTTGTGAGTGAGCACTCACAGAGCACACTAAGGCATTGTGAGTGAGCTCACAAGTGCACACACACTAAGGCCAGTTGTTCCTTTTCTTTTGGAGTGACCGATCATCTCCTAAGCAGAACTCCTTACAGAGGAATGTCTGGGTCAACAGTACACACGGCTCATCCTGTGACAAGTGCCTGACTAGACTTTCAGGAACACTGGATAATTGACTCCCACCAACAGGGAGTTTCCCCTGATCTTTGCCAACACCGAATATTTATCATAATTTTCAATGTGCCAATCTGTCAATTGAAAAATACTATCTTGTTTTGTCTTCATCTTCATGAAGACAGATCAGATGTCAAGTGTGCTGGGACATTTTCTAGCCACAGAATGCATTTGCCCATAGTCTGTAGCTTTTTCCTAATTTTCTTTCTTTCCTTCCACCTGTTCATCTGTCTGTCTTCCTTCCCCCTACCCCCTGCTTTTAGACAACAATGCTTCAGTATGTTTTAAACACATTACTCTTTCTTTTGGTGTGTAAGTCTGTAGGCACACACGCCATGGTGGAAGGTCAGAGGACAACTTTTGGGAGTTGGTTTACCTTTCCACCATGTTCTTGGGATCAAACACAAGCTGCCAAGCTTGTGTGACAAGGGTCTTTACCCCATGAGTTGTGTTATTTTAAAGACAATATCCAATGGTCCGGGTCCCAGCTTCCTCCTTCAGACCCCAAAACCCATACCCCAGGCTTTCTTTCTTAGACACAAGAGTCCAGATCATACCTTCCTCCCTCAGACCCAGGGATCCAGGCTCCACCTTCTTCCTTCCTCAACAAGGCCTTTGCAGATTATTTAGAGGAGAAAAGTCGTGGTTCATTCTACAGGGGCTCACTGTCTGGAAATGGAAATGCTTGGTACCAAACTATCCGTTGTCATCCATCTATCTATCATCTGTCTATCTATCTATCTATCTATCTATCTATCTATCTATCTATCTATCTACTTCCCAGGGAATATTTCTCTGCATGGACCTGGCTGTCCTAGAACTCCTCTGTACACCAGGCTGGCCTCAAACTCATGGATTTGCCTGTCCCTGTCTCCATAATGCTGAGATTAAACGCGTGCACCATCACCATCCGGGTATTTTTTTGTTTTAGTTTTTTTTTAAAGCCCAACTTCCAGGGCGCCTTTGGACTGATAGAGTGTGACGACATTAGATCTGGTAGCTGACAATGCCTGTCAACCTCGGCCGCGCCACATCTCCAGAAACTACGTTTCCCAGCATTAAGTGCGCCGTAGGCTTGCTTTCTAAAGCCCCGCCCCCATATTCCCCTCCCCCTCCAAAAGCCCGGGTCTAGTGGCCGCGTCTTTCCTCTTCCACGCTGCGCGAGCGCACGTGGGTCCCTGTGCATCGCGTTTGTCCGCGGAGTGTCCTGGAGTGCAGATCCATTGACACTCCAGCCTGAGATGAACCGCTTTTTGCTGCCGGTGTCCATAGCGGGCACGGTGATCGGCGGCACTGTTCTGCTCAAGTGAGTCTGTGCGTCTCTGCGCGCTTGGTGGGAGGCCTACGGCAGGGGAATGCCAACCGAGGCCAGAGAAAGATCCCTTATCCTCCGTCTCCGTCCGGATTCTTCACTCACTCACTAGTGCTGCCTTTCTGGGACGAGCTGGAGGAGGGCGAGTCACCTCTCCAAGGTCACCCAGGGAGAAAGAAGAGTTGGGGCTTGGATCTTCTGCTCATTTTGTCTCTGGACCACTCTCTACGTTTTCTCTCTACCCTTTCCTCTCCTCCCGACCTGTTTGCCTCCCTTTCCCTCCTTTCTTCCCTTTCCTCTCTGTCCTCTTCCTTATTTCCTTCCTTGCGTTTTAAAAACTGGGTGTCACTATGAAGCCTTGGTTGGCCTGGAACTCATTATATAGACCAGGCTGATTTTGATTCACAGAGATCTACCTGCCTTGGCTTCTTGAGTTCTGGGACCAAGGACGTGTGTGTGTGTGTGTGTGTGTGTGTGTGTGTGTGTGTGTGTGTGTGTGTGTGTGTGGTGTGTGGTGTGTGTGTGTGTGTGTGTGTGTGTGTGTGTGTGTGTGTGTGTGTATGATCGCTAACGGCCTACATGAGGTGCTTTTTTTTTGTCTGCATGTATGCGTATGCCATGCTTTCGGAGATCAGAAGAGGATGTTAGATCCCGTGGAACTGGAGTTGTTTTGTGTCACCATGCGGGGCTCTGGGAAGTGATCCTGGGTCCTTTGTAAGAACAATCCTTTTCTGAGGCCATGACAAGGACTCCATGTGTTTTGGTTTTGGTGATGGGTGTGAGCTTACAAGTGGTTTACCCTAACTCAAAAGTCCAGGCATGAGGCAGACAGAACTCACTGTGTTGTTTCTCACTGTCAGGGACTATGTTGCTGGTGGGGCTTGTCCCAGCAAGGCCACCATACCAGGAAAGACTGTTATCGTGACAGGAGCCAACACAGGCATCGGGAAACAAACTGCTTTGGAGTTGGCTAAAAGAGGTAAGACCTGCTTTGGAGTTTTGAAGAGTTATGTGCACATTACTGTGTATGACAGCCTTGTTTAAAATACCTCAAAGGCATACGTATTCCTGGCGTTGTTTTGCAGACAAATAAATGGAATATGGCTCATCCGTAAAGTGTGCTAAATGAAAAAAAGGCAGACACAAAAAAGACTACTGCATAATTTTGCTTGTTAGAGTAGCCACATTCTTAAAAAATGCCACAAACAAAACCATTTTTATTATGTAGTGTGTGCATGTTGGGGTGGAATGGGGTTTGAGCTTGTGTGTGTGTGTGTGTGTGTGTGTGTGTGTGTGTATGTGTTGTTCAGAAGACAGTGATGGACGCTGGTTTTCTCCTTTCACTATGTAGGTCCTGGTGTGAACCCTGGTCCTCAGACTTAGCAGTAAGTGCTATGACCTCTTGAGCCAATTGTGAGCCCTAGTATCTGTATCTCTTGATAAGTTTGCTTAATTCTGTGTGTATGGGGGGAGGTGGGTACACACATGCATATGGATGTGTGTGATTGTGGAGGACAGAGGACAGCCTCTGGTGGCATTTCTCAGAATAACAGTAGCACATTGTCATATATCCTTCAAATGTTCCCATCTTCCCACGTGTTCCCCACTCACCGCTCCCTAGCCCCAGGAAACCTGTGTCTTTTCCCTCTTTGTGGATTTACCTGTTCTGGATATTGTATGTAAATGGAAGTATGTATGAATTTTGTGTTTGACTCACTAAGTGTAGTAGTTTCAAGATCTGTTCACCATGTCACTACATTGATGGCTGAATTGTATGCAGCTGCATAGATAGACTGCAGTTGGTTTATGTATTGATTAGTTGGTGGACATCTGCTATTGTGTGTGTGTGTGTGTGTGTGTGTGTGTATGTTGGGATTGAACCCAGGGCGTCCTGTTTGTTAGGCAGGTGGTCTACAACTGAGCCACAGCCCAGTCCCTCGCTGGGGGATTCTAGACAGGGGCTCTACTGCTAAATTACATTCTCAGCCCTGTTGTTACATTTTGAGACAGGTTCTTGTAGATTTATGTTCAGGCGATACATGATTGGACAGTGGAGAGGTAGGCGGAAAAAAGGTAGGAAAACGGAAGAGGAACAGAGATTGGGGGAAGAAATCAAGATGAAGCCGGGGAAAGCAGACCTGGATCCTGGTGGCTGTAACTGGCAATAGGTAGACATAAATATTTAAGGGATTCTATAGGTCTTTATCCCATATAGAAGGGCAGTTTGTGTCTTTGTCTATTGGATGTAATCTTATTGTGTAGAGGGTTTGTGAACTGCGAATCTATTATATAAACACATTTGAAAAGTTACTGGGCTTTGAAGTGATGTTTGTGATTGCGATGGAGGAAAGAAGACGCTGGGGTGGTAATTCCACCCTGGACGGAGGCAGCAGGGCAGGCGGAGTGAACCGCCTGTGAAGGGAATGGTGTGGAGGGGGCATCATGCGGACCAAGTAACAGAGTCCGTGTGCTCGGCGCCACACTAGAGCAACATCCGTGGAGTGAGACCGCGGGGGCCGATACATTTTTTTTTTAGAAATTAAAAAAAAAAAAAAATTTTAAGGTTAAGCCTTTTAAAAATATTTACTGTAACAGGTTCTTACCAAGTTGCCTAGGCAGGTCTTGAACTTACTTCGTAGCATAGATAGGTCTTGAATTTATTTTGTAGCCTAGGCAGGCTTTGAACTTGCAGTCCCCCTGCCTCAGCCTCCAGAGTCACTGCCATCTCCAGCCTACAGCACCAAGCCTGCTAAGAATTGAGTTTCCATCTTTTGGCTGTTGGACATGTTACTAAGAACAATTGTGTACAGGGTTAAGGTGGGTGAATGCTTTTATTTCTGTAGGATGGATGTGTAAGCTAGGTGTGTTTTCTTTTCTTTTCATGTTCCAGGAGGCAACATCATTCTCGCCTGTCGTGACATGGAGAAGTGTGAGGCGGCTGCAAAGGACATTCGTGGAGAGACCTTGAATCCTCATGTACGTGCCGAGCACCTCGACTTGGCTTCCCTCAAGTCCATCCGAGAATTTGCAGGGAAGATCATTAAAGGTAGGCAGTTGGACATTGACTTTTCCAGCTGGGGTTGTGGCTTCATGCTAGCCTCTGAGGTACCTAAAGCCTGTAAGTTCTGGAGCAAAGGCTGGCCAATGGGGCCGTCATGGCAAAATGCAGCCGCCACCTGCTTTTCTGTTGTCTTCATAAGATCAGCTGTGCCTGCCTATAAGAGTTGTCACAATCTGGCTGTGGACTATTGGCACTCCCTCAAAGTAGGAGGGAGTAGTGGTTAGCGTCGGTTCATATGTTTGAATGCTCGGTCCCAGTTATTAGAACTGTTTGGGGAGGATTTGGAGGTGTGGCCTTGCTGGAGTGTCATTGAGAGCAGGCTTTGAAGTCTCTCAGTTAGTCAGATAGAAGCTCCCAGCTACTGGCCAGCCCCATGCCTGTCTGTCTGCTGCCATCTTCCCACTTTGACGGTCATGGATGCCAACCCTCTGAAGCTGTAAAGCCTCCGATAAATTCTTTCCTCTGTAAGTTGCCCTTGGTCATGGCATCTTATCATAGCAATAGAAATGTAACTAAGGCAGAAGGGCTAGGGAGGGTCATTGGGCCCTCCTCTGAGCATCTAGACACTCTTCCCAGACATATGTAGATAGTTTTGCTCTAATGGTACATGGCCTCTGGGTCTGGGGACGGGACTAACTATATATATGCTGGGGATGGTGAACTGAGAGGGGCTTCATCTATGTGGCCAACACACAGACCTTCCATACAGCTTTGGGGTTACTTAAGCTGTTGCCTACAACCATTTACCCAGTAAACTAATGGGTTTCCCAGGGTCAACTTTGGTGGAATGGGACTTTTGTTTGCCACTGAGACAATAATTAATAATATTATTATTTTATCGTAAAGATTTTTTATTTCTGTGTCTGTGTGAGTGCCCTCAGATACCGGAAGAGGGTGTTGGGTCCTCTGTAGTTGGAATTACAAATGGTGTTGGAGCTTTTGATGGGGGTGCTGGGAGCTGAACTTGGGTCTTCTGGAAGAGTATCAGGTACTTTTAACTACTGCGCCCCTAACTCTCCAGCCCTTCTGTGGGACATTGTGAGGAGGAAGAGGAAGTAGACATAGTTTGAGGGTTTGGGCAGCTTAGGCCTCTCATGTTCATCCTAGTAGAGGCTCCTACTTTTTCCAGAGCTAGTAAAAGGATCTCACTGGATCTAAAGTGGCTGCTCCGGCCATTTATGGTGAACACTCCTTTCCCTGCTGTGGATCTGGGCGCTTAGTCTGGGTGGCGGGAGTAAGGAACTGTAGTCTGGCTACATTTACCTCTTACTCTTTCAGAGGCTGGACATGCAGGGCACTGGCAGATCCTGTGTCTAGTGAGGCCTCACTTCTGGGGTAGCATCATGGCTCTGTCAGTTCTGGAGGGAAGGGAGCCTCTTTAGTGAGTGTAAATCTAATTCTGAGGTTCAGAGAGCCAGGATCCAGATCTCTTCTATGTGTGTATGTGTGTATGTATGTATATATGTATGTATGTATGAGTTTGTATGTGTGTATGTATGTATAAAGCTATGTATGAGTGTGTATATGTATGTATGCATATATAAAATGTATATATGTATGTGAGTGTATCTGTGTGTATGTATTTATGAATGTATGTCTACACACACACATGTGCACGCACACACACATGCACACATACACACATATACACAGTCCGCAAGGAATTGGCTCACACAGCTGACAAGAGACCCAGGACTTGCAGTGCATCCAGTTCCTGTCCAGAGGTTGCAGGCTCCGGACTGCTTTGAGTTCAAAGTCAGAAGAGCTGACGCTCAAGCTCAAAGGCCTTTGCAGGGAAGAATTCTCTTTGCTCTGCAGAGGGTCATTTCTGTGTGGCTTCTGAAGATTGGATGAGGCCCACTCACATTAGGGAGGGCTGGCCGCTTCACAGTGTGTTGGTGTGAGTGTTAATATCATTCAGAACATGATTTGGTAATGTTTGACCAAATATCTGGGCATTCTGTGGCCTAGCTATGTGGACATTTTAAATGTTCCATCTCATCCGATCCTACCACATTTATTGTATATGTACGTGTGTGTATGTGTAAATGTATATAAATTTATATGTATAATTTACTGTATATGTGTATACATTTAGTGTGTGTGGCATGTGAGAGTCAGAGGACAGCCTGCAGGAGTCAGTTCTAATCTATCTTTACATGGATTCCCAAGGGTCGAACACTAAGGCTTGGTATCAAAAACTTTACTCACTGAGCTCCAAGCTGTACTACCTTTTTTCTTTGAGGTTAAAAAAAACTCTCCCAGTGTGTCCCCTCACATAGATCTACCTGCCTCTGCCTCTTGAGTGCTGGGATTTAAGGTGTGAGCCACCACACCTGGCTCTTTCCCCATCTTAACTCATGTTACACACAACAGCTCCCTGGGTCACGAGTTCAATGTGGATGGACCAAATGGTGGGGATGTGTTACAGTGATTAAACACACATCCACAGTGTGACTGGGAGACAGGAGTCAGTGGAGGATGGGGTGTGGGCCAGAGTGCTGCAGTGCAGCTGAGTGAGGCTGTGCTTATTTCAGAATCACTGTGAAGCTGGAGGGAGAAGGGCAGGGTACCACTCATCATCGCACCAGGCTTCTGCGGATGCTGACAGTGATGACTCAGGGTTCTACGTGTGCTGTAGGAGGGCAGTGCCGGGAGCTTTCTTGTGAATGCCCTGGATAATCCTAGGGCTCTGCTGGCAAATTCTGTATTTCTGTCACAATGAGGGGTGACTCACCCCTTTGTTTCCTTTCAGGTGATGTCAGAACTGTCACATGTCAG
This sequence comes from Micromys minutus, assembly GCF_963924665.1. Taxonomy (NCBI): domain Eukaryota; kingdom Metazoa; phylum Chordata; class Mammalia; order Rodentia; family Muridae; genus Micromys; species Micromys minutus. The sequence goes on from NC_137965.1 coordinate 32,079,692, forward strand.
TGTTTTGAGTAGGACCATAGCTCTATCTTGAAGCAACTGTGCAAAGCGTGCTAGCTTCCCTATGTTAGTTGACTTATTAAAAAGTATTCATGTATGGCGGGCAGTGGTGGTGAGCGTCTTTTCACTCCTGTACTTGGGAGGCAGAGGCAGGGGAATCTCTAACTTTGGAGTCATCCTGGCCTACAGTGTGAGTTCTAGGACACCCAAACTACACAGAGAAACCCTGTCTTGAAAAAAACAAAAACAAAACATGGCCGGAGAGATGGCTCAGTGGTTAAGAACACTGACTACTCTTCCAGAGGTCCTGAGTTCAATTTCCAGCAACCACATGGTGGCTCACAACCGTCTGTAATGAGATCTGATGCCCTCCTCTGGTGTGTGAACAGCAACGGTGTACTCATACACATGGAATAAATAAATAAAATCTTAAAAAAAAAGCCTTACTTAAAAAGAAAAAAAATTTATGTGTATAGGCATTTTTATTACATGCATGTATGTGCATCAAATGCATACATTGCTTGCAGGGGCCAAAAGAAGGCCTCTGGAGCTGGAGGTACGGATAACTATGAGCCAGCACGTGTTGCTGAGAATCAAACTCAGGTCCTCTGGAAGAGCTGCCAGTGCTCTTAACCTCTGAGCCATCTCTTCAACCATTTGTTAACTTTTAAGTTGTAGTTACTGTAATTATCTGTCTGTCTATCTATCTCATCCATCCATGCATCCATCCATCCATCCATCCATCATCCATCCATCCATCCATCCATCATCCATCATCATCCATCCATCCATCCATCCATCCATCCATCATCCATCCATCATCCATCCATCATCATCCATCCATCCATCCATCCATCATCCATCCATCCATCCATCATCCATCCATCATCCATCCATCCATCCATCCATCCATCATCCACCCACCTACCCACCCACCCACCCATCCATCCATCCATCCATCCACCCACCCACCCATCCATCCATCCATCCACCCATCCATCATCCATCCATCCATCATCCATCCATCATCCACCCACCCACCCATCCATCCATCCATCATCCATCCATCCATCATCCATCCATCCATCATCCATCCATCCATCCACCCATCCATCATCATCCATCATCCATCATCCACCCATCCATCCATCATCCATCCATCCATCATCCATCCATCATCCACCCATCCATCCATCCATCCATCCATCATCCATCCATCCATCATCCATCCATCATCCATCCATCCATCATCCATCCATCATCCATCCATCATCCATCCATCCATCCACCCATCCATCATCATCCATCATCCATCATCCACCCATCCATCCATCATCCATCCATCCATCATCCATCCATCATCCATCCATCCATCCACCCATCCATCATCATCCATCATCCATCATCCACCCATCCATCCATCATCCATCCATCCATCCATCCATCATCCATCCATCCATCATCCATCCATCATCCATCCATCATCATCCATCCATCCATCATCCATCCATCATCCATCCATTCATCATCCATCCATCATCCATCCATCCATCATCCATCCATCATCATCCATCCATCCATCATCCATCCATCCATCCATCCATCCATCATCATCCATCCATCATCCATCCATCATCATCCATCCATTCATCATCCATCCATCATCCATCCATCCATCATCCATCCATCCATCCTTCCACCCACTCATCCATCCATCCATCCATCATCATCCATCCATCCATCCATCCATCCATGTATCCACCTATCAATGTATGCATGTATGTTTCTATCATGTATCTAATCTATCATCTATGTATCTCTGCATCTCTTTCTCTTTTCTGTCATGTATGTATGTATTGTCGTCTGTCATCTGTGTATCTGTGTATGTATGTATGTACCTACCTGTCTATCACGTATGTATGTTTGTATGTACCGTCCTATCATTTGTGGGCACAGATGTACCATAGCACACATCTGGGGGTTAGAGTACAACCTGCAGGAGCAGTCGGTTCTCATGAGGGTCCTGGGGATCAAACTCAAGTTGCCCGGGTTGGCAGCGGGCTCATTAAGCCATGTCAGTGGCCCTAGCTTTTTGGTACTCTTCTGTGGCTATTTTAAAGCATGTAGAAAGCAAACATGTATGCATAAATTAACTTATCACCTTAACAGAATACCTGACAGAAATCATAATGGAGGAGTTTATTCTGACTCACAGTTTAGGGGCGCAGTCTGTCATGGCACAGGGAGGCATGGCTGGTAGGCCAGAGCACTTTGATTGGAGGTGGTATGAGCTTTTAACACAGCTTGTTCTTCTGGACAGCTTGGTGGATCGGGAGCAGAAAGGTCAGGCAGGAACCAGAAGCATGCATCTCCTTTAAGGCCTGCCTTCAGTGACCTACTTCAGCTAGCAGGGCCACAGTACCAAAGATTCTGCAAGTTGCTGAGATAGGGGCCCCAGCCACTGTCTCAGCGACATATGATCTTTATTTTGTGTGTGCTCACAAGTGGGCATGCATGTACCACAGTGCATGTGTAGATGTCAGAGGGGTTGGTTCTTTACTTCCATTATGTGGGCTTTGGGGCTCGAACTCATAAACTCAGGCTTGGCAGCAAGTGCCTTTACCTCCTTAGCCATTGCCCTTGCCCCTTTTGAACTTTGAGACTGGCTTTCTGAGCTATGCTGGCCTTGAACTTGTATGTAATCTTTCTCAGTGTCCTGAACAGCTAGGATTACCATCCTACACCAACCACTTCTGGCTTTTTTTCTTGATACACGTGTTCTACATTATTTATCAAGTGTGTTTGTGTATGTGTGCACATGTGTATGTGTGCACGTGTGCCATGACATCAGCAAGCACCTTTGTTCACCAAACCACTTCTCTAGTCCATTTGTCCCCTGCACAGCTACCTTTGATGAGTTCTCTTTAAAAAATGTTTAATTATTTTAATTGTGTGTATATCTATGGGTATTTGATTCCTCTTCCCCTGAAGCTGGGTTGTAGGAGATATGAGCCTGAGGTGGGCGCCGAGAATCAGACTGAACTGTGTCTTCTGCATGAGCTGTTTGTACCTCAGCCACCAAGCTGTCTCTAGCCCAAGAGAGTTTAGTTTTATTTTATCAAAATAAAACCACTTCTTAGCCTGAGCAACCTCCTATGGTTCAAACTTACTGATGAAGTAGGAGAGTTCTCTGTTGTTTGGTTCTCAGTCTTGCTGGGATGTTGATTTCAGGAAGGTAGTAACCTTGGCTCTCCTGTCCACCCTGTATTTCCAGTGTCCAGTGGCAGGTGCTTAGAAATTACTTGTTGATTGACTGGTAATTACATGGTTCTATTGGGCAGGCATTGTTATCCTTTTTTTAAAAGATTTTTTTTAAAGATTCTGTTTATTTATTTTGTATACAGCATTCTGCCTGCATGTATGCCTATAGGCCAGAAGAGGCTTGTTACAGATGGCTGTGAGCCACCATGTGGTGGCTGGGAATTGAACTCAGGACCTCTGGAAGAGCAGTCAGTGCTTTTAACCGTCGAGCCATCTATCCAGCCCTGTTATCCTTTTTTTTTTTTTTTTTTTTAAAGATTTATTTATTTATTATATGTAAGTACACTGTCGCTGTCTTCAGACACACCAGAAGAGGGCATCGAATCTCATTACAGATGGTTGTGAGCCACCATGTGGTTGCTGAGATTTGAACTTAGAACCTCTGGAAGAGCAGTTAGTGTTCTTAACTGCTGAGCCATCTCTCCAACCCTCAGGTTCTAGAATCACCTAAAAGAGAAGCTTCTGGGTACATCCATCAGGGAGTTTCCAGATTCAGTTAATTGTGATTAGAAGACCCACTCTTATTTGGGCAGCAGCAGCCTGTAGGCTGGGGTCTCAGACTGAGTCAAAAGGAGAAGGAATTTCTCTGTGTTGGGATTAAAAGCCTGTGCCATTAGGCCTAGCAAGACTTATTTTATTATTTATTTATTTGTGGTTACTTTATTAGTGTGTGTCTGTACGTGTGGATACAGGTGCCTGCAGAGACCAAGAGAGTGCAAAGGGTTCTCTGGAGCTGGAGTTACAGGTAGTTGTGACTCCCGATGTGAATGTTGGGAACTGAAGCCCGCTCCTCTGCAAGGGCCAGCCGGATGTGCTCTTAACCTCTGAGCCATCTCTCATCCCTGAGACAAGGTTTTGCTTTAAGACCCTGGCTGGCCTTGAACTTGTAATCCTGCCTCAGTTTTCTTGGTAGCCTGAACTACCACCTGTGGCTTGGAGCTTGTGTTCTTCATTGGTACCCTGTATTCCACTCACCCACTGACTGAAGAATGAGATCCTGGTTCACACCTCTTAGGTGCTAGACACCTTATCTCCACTGACAGTATCTTGGAAGTGTTATGGACTCAATATGTCTCTGTGGGGGAGGCTCTGACTCTTAGGATCTCAGAAGGTGACCTTGTTTGGAGATAGGCTTTTTGTAGAGGCTATAGAGGTTATCAAGTTGAAGTGAGGTCATTAGAATGGGCCCTAGGTCAGCATCCCTGGTGTCTTCATTTTGAGAAACTGGGTCACAGAGGGTGGTGCACAGAGGGAAGATGATGGGTGGTGCACAGGGGGAAGATGATGGGTGGTGCACAGGGGGAAGATGATGGGTGGTGCACAGGGGGAAGGTGATGGGTGGTGCACAGGGGGAAGGTGATGGGTGGTGCACAGGGGGAAGGTGATGGGTGGTGCACAGGGGGAAGGTGATGGGTGTTGCACAGGGGGAAGGTGATGGGTGGTGCACAGGGGGAAGGTGATGGGTGGTGCACAGGGGGAAGGTGATGGGTGGTGCACAGGGGGAAGGTGATGGGTGGTGCACAGGGGGAAGGTGATGGGTGGTGCACAGGGGGAAGGTGATGGGTGGTGCACAGGGGGAAGGTGATGGGTGGTGCACAGGGGGAAGGTGATGGGTGGTGCACAGGGGGAAGGTGATGGGTAGAGTTGGCCATCTGTTTGCCTAAGCTTGGGACAGATTCTCTTCCTCAGCCCCAGCTGGACTAGCTCTTGCTCAGGTCCTGATCCTGGCTTTTCAGCATCTTGACTATCCATTTCTGATTTTTTAAAAAGATTTTTTTTGGGGGTGTAGGGGTTGGTTTTTCAAGACAGGGTTTATCTGTCTATCCTGGAACACACTCTGGAGCAGGCTGGCTTCAGACTCACTGAGATCTGCTTGCTGTCCTCTCCTGAGTGTTGGGAGAAGGTGTGTGTCACTGCTGCCAGGCTGAGATGTATTTATTTTTACTATATGTGTCTGAGTGTTTTCCCTGCATGTATTTATGTGTACCATGTTCATGCCCGTTACACAAGGAGGCTAGAAGGTGTTGGATCCCTTAGAACTGGAGTTGTCAACAGTTGTGAGCTACTGTCTCACTGAGGGTTTCTATTGCTGCAACTGAACGCGATGGCCTGAAGCAAGCCGGGGAGGACAGGGTTTATTTGGCTTATATTTCAGCATTGACGTCATTACTGAAGGAAGCCAGGACAGGAACTCACACAGGGCAGGGACCTGGAGGTAGGAGGAGCTGATGCAGAGGCCATGGAGGGGTGCTTACTGGTTTGTTCCTCTCAACTCACTGAGCCTGCTTTCTTATAGAACTCAAGACCACCAAGCCAAAGATGACACCACTCACAATGGGCAGGGCCTTCCCACACTCACCACTAATTAAGAGAATGTCCTACAAGTTACCTATCTTATGGAAGCATTTTCTCAACTGAGGTTTCCTCCTTTCAGATGATTCTAGCTTGAGCCAACTTGACATAAAACTACCCAGGGCAGCTACCATATTGGTGCTAGGAACTGAACCCAGGGACTCTTCAAATCCAGCAAGTGGCGTAACCACAGCTCCAGCCCCAGGTTCTGTTGTTGAAGTTGCTTGGCTTGTAGCATTTTAGAATGTTCAGGGTCCTCTTTAGGAGCAATATGTGTGCACACCTAACTCCAGCTCCTATTTATTTGTTTTTAAACAAGCTGTCCAGCCCAGGTTGTCCTTGAAGTCCCTATGTAGCCTGATGACCCCAACCTTCTCATCCCCTACCTCCTCTTGTGTGCTTGGATCATAGGTATTTCCACAAGAGTTGTTCCCCGTGGTACTGGGGATGGAAGGCAGAGCCTGGTGTATGCTAGACAAGCAGTGTACCAGCTGAGCCGTATCCGCAGTCCGAGGACTTCACTTTATCTAGATTATCTCTGTGACAGTCTTACCTCCAGTCAAGGTTATGTGTTGAACTAGGGATCAGGCTCAGTACGTGGGTGTACAAGTATGAGGCTGCTCACATCATGGCTG